>NC_057762.1:16732610-17032610 GCF_010389155.1 Erigeron canadensis | reverse complement strand
TCTGAACTAGAAGAAGGTTCTGAACTGATAACTCCATCTGAACAAACCTCATTGAAATAACTTCAACTGACCACGTTCATTAAAGTAGTCATCACCAGATGTGATCAGCCACTGCTCAGATCAGAAAGCAAAACACTTCAGAAACAAGTCTTCAGTAACTTCATTTCAGAAGTGCTACTAACTAGTGACCAATTGCCAGTTACCAGTTCTCAGTCATTCACTTCAGTAGCCGATTTCATTTTGAGTTTCAAAAATAACTTGTCTCACATCAGTAATGAAGCGTATTGCTCTTGTTTCAACAACCTTTTAGCTAACAACTCTAGTGAAGACTCGTCAGATAAAGCTATAGTAACTTGCTCCAATCACGAGGCTTCGGAAATGGATTTCAGATTTACTTCAGTAAAGTTATCTCAGTCACACTCCAGTGAACCATTTCAGTGGACAGCTTCAGATGATAACTCCAATGAGTTGCTTCAGATTCACGCTCCAGATGAGTTGCTTCAGATTCACGCTCAAGATGGGATCCTTCAGATTCATGTTTCAGTAAAGATCCTTTAGATTAGGCCACCAGATCCACTTTAGAATTTTGTCACCTAGTTACTTTCATCCAATAAGAAGCAGATACATCAGAATGTTCTAGAAGCTTATGGATAAGAATAGACATGTGGATTTGACACCTTTTCTAACGGTTTGCATGTGACAATTGTGGGGACCATTTTCAAGGGAATAATTTTAGAAGTTGCACATGCCTTTTTTCTATTGGTTGTCTAAAAGTAATGGTTGCCATTGATGTCTATGACAGCCATTTATTTTATTTATTATTGTATTTCTTTAATTCTAGAAAATAGCATTAGTGGCTATAAATAAAGGCTCATTTCTCATTGTAAAAACAGATTATGTTGAGTTGAATGAACTTAATAGAGCAGCCTCTATTTCTTAAAAATCTTCATTTACCTTTATAGATCTTTGATCTTGGTGCTTTGGAGTGATCCTTTTATCTATATTTGTGGTGGTTCGTCCTTTATCAAATATAGTGGTGACATCCAAAATCTTTGATTCCTTTATCTGTGTTTGTGGTGGCTAAACCTTTATCAAACATAGTGGTGGGTTGGAGTGTTTCCTTTATCCTTGATTCCGGTGGCTTGGCCTTTACGAATCTTGGTGGTGGATTCTTTTAGCTATCATTTTATTTATCGTCTTGTTTTGTTGTTTATTTCATAAAATCCAGAAAATACCAAAAATATCTAATTCCATTTGGTTTAATTTCCGTTGTGCTTGAGTTATTCGCGTGTTTTACGCATCAAATTTGGTATTAGAGCCAGGTTTGAAAAAGTTTTCTTAATCTTTTTATCCTGTTGGTGTTTGTAACTGAAGATACAACTGACGAGTCAACTGAAGTGTCAACTGAAGATCCATCAGTTGAAGTTCAACATGCAATGTCTATATGCCTAATGACGAACTTTGTGCCTACTAAGTCACTACCAGTTACAACTCAATGGCTTAAGGAAGGGAATAGGGGTAACAATTACTAACCGAACACTTGTGTTTATTTTCAAATTCGATTATTATGGTCTGGATTTTTGTGTTATTCCTATGCATGCTCCTATTTTGGTACTTGATAATAATTGTCATGATGTTCACTTGAACACTAGTTCATTGCGTGTTCGAAGAGGCAAGTCACTCTTAATCGTTTATGGTCTGATGAAATGATTAAGGCTGAAGTGAATTCATTATTTGTTCCTGTTGATATGTATAAGTATGATAAGGCCATTGGGTGGGCTGAAATGTCGAGTTTGTTTAAAACTTTAAGGGTTGATTTTCTGGGTAATCATCAACAATTCATATTGAAGTCTAGAGTAGAACCGACAAATATCGTTTTGGAAGGTGTGAAGAAAGATGCTTATGTGATAATTCATTTTTAAAATGTTGAAAATTCCTACTTGGAGGCTGATTTGTTTGCTGATTTTAAAACCACTCAGCAACACTTTTCATTCGATCTTGAAGCCAGTGGGAAGGTTAAATGTAAAATGAAGACTAAGGTCGAAAATGAATTATTTGTTAGTCTAGTTGAGTATAGAAAGGGTTTAGAACATGATACTTTTGTTTATTCTCATTTTGTGAGAAGGTTTGCTGAAATGTTAAACCCATTAAGTCATCTGGAATATGATTTGTTGGCTGATCCTAAGGTTAATCAACAACACTTTTTATTTTATCTTAAAGCTGATCGGAAAGTTGAGTACGAGGTGAAAATGAAGTTATATGTGTCTGGTCTTATAAGAACTAATGAGCAGCAAGTCGAGAATGAGTATAGACTTCATTGTAAGATCAATTGTAAGATCAATTGTAAGATGAAATACAATCTGATCGATATGTGTGTTGAAACACATTTGAGCTTTATAATTCTGGTCCTTCTTGAGTTGAAAGAACGTGATTTGTATGTATGGTTAGAGAAGTGTAATATCATGATAAATGAGCTCATCGTTACAACAAGTATTGAAGAGAATAATCTGGTCTTTGTTGATTTTTCCAAGTTTGATTGAGCTTCGTATCCGTTAGTTCTTGAGTCCATAATGGATCTCGAACTTTCTCACTCTCTATCAACAATCTTTGAAGTTGATGTGCTGGAAATTCTTTTATTTAAGAAATCTGAAAAATCAAGCTTTGTTACCGGGTTAGGATTATCAGAAATTTATGACCTGAAGATGTTTAGAAATGAAAACTCAAAGCCTTACTTTAAGGACTTGAGGGCAAGTCCCAAAAAAGAGGAAAAGATTGATGCGGAAATGACCCCGGTCCATTTCCACATAAAAGGTTGGTTTGTATATTTGCTAATCGAAGTTCAGCAAGCAACCAATTACCCTTGGTTATCCTTTATTATTGGGTAAGAGGGCATAATTATACCCCAGTTAGCTGTGTGATACCCAAAAATCAATAAAATGTAGGCAACATGACTAGATGTCATGTTGGCTTAATACACGTACAAGAAATCAAAGCAACAAACAAATTACCTAAAGCGAGTGACATGCCACTCACTTAAACAAACCAAACCTATCTAGCTTACTTAACAAAACATAATAATACGATAACACAAGAAAGAAACTAGATAGGTAAAAACTAATCACTACGTTGGAATGAGTAGTGATGAAGGTAACTTCCAATGTGAAAGTGCTGCCTCCGTTCTTCTATTGCTTTTAAACCGAAAAGTCATCAACTTCAATCTAGTAGTCGAGACAATAATCTGGATTAATTGGTCTTCAGATTGTTTTGACTAATTAAATAAACGGTTATTCCTTTCTTGCCAAATGTTGTAAACAACCCCTGCAAGAATCAACTTTGAAATAACACTATGAACATATTTTTTCTTGCAATCTTCTTCAAATCATGTAACACATCAACCCAGCTTCCCCATGTAACGAAAAACCAGCAATTTTATTAACTCCATCCCATACTCTTGAAGAAAATGGGCAGTCGAAAAACAAATGAGTATGAGAGTCTGGTTGTGTTGAGCACAATGGACATATAACAGCTAAAGAGGTATGTTGGACATCCCATTGATTAAGCATGTCTTGTGTTTTGAGTTTCCGATTCATAACTAGCCACAAAAGGAAAGAGTATTTAGGAATACATTGTTTGTACCATACAATATGATACCAATCCACCAAAGGTGCTCGTACACGCAAGTCATCCCAAGCTAAAGACACCGCAAAACTATGTAAAACTCTTGCATTTGTACGCCATTTTATCGAATCCATTATATGTTCCTGCAATAAAGGCACGTTAGTATTTAAAATACGGTAGTCCCAAGACGACGGCAGCCTCCATGTCTCATTTTCAACAATCTCAGCAACTTTAGAATGTGACTAATAACCAGCCTCTTTAATCATACGATGAGAGACGATATCTATAATAGGACAGCAAGTTGCCCAGGTATCATGCCATGCAAACGTATTTTGTCCATCACCCAAAGAATGCCAAAAATGATTTCGAACAAGAGGACGAATTGCTAGTAACTTTCTCCAACTCCAAGGCATATTACCCCTTAACGGAATATCCCAAAAGCTCCTGCCTCTTAGTCGATATTTATGCACCCATTTGACCCATAATGACTCCTTTACCGTTAAAAGATTCCAAATATGGGTCGCCATTAACACAACATTACTGGTTTCTAATCGTCGGATTCCCAACCCACCCTCTTGCTTAGGAAGGCATACCACATCCCAAGAAACTTTTGCTTTACCTTTTCCAAGGGTACCTTGACTCCAAAGAAACCCACGCAACATCTGTTCAATTTCAATTGTCACTCGAGTAGGCAAAATGAATACCGAAGACCAATAAATATGCATAGAAGATAAAACCGATTGAACTAGCTGAAGGCGCCCCGCAAAAGATAAAAACTTACTCTTCCAGTTACTTATACGATTATGAACCCTTTCAAGTAATTCCTTGCAATCTCTATAAACTAGTCTTGAAGAAACTAAAGGAACACCAAGATACTTTACCGGTAACCTGCCTTCCTCAAAAGGTAGAATATTCAAAATCGACATCTTCACATGATTCAACACATTACAGAAATAAGCTGTACTCTTCGGAAGACTTGGATCAAGCCCAGAAACAGCCTTAAATTCTTCAAGCGATTCCCAAACCACCCTAGCAGATTGGACATCCCCACGCAAAAAAATAAACAGATCATCCGCAAAGCAAACATTAGTAATATTCAATTCCTTACAATGGTGATGATAACGAAACTCCCTTGCATTCCTAATTCTGCGCTGCAATAACAAGGACAATACCTCCATAACGAGAGTGAATAAATATGGCGACAATGGATCACCCTGACGAAGCCCACGTTTTCCTTTAAAAAAACCATAAAGTGACCCATTTATGCAAACTGAAAACGAGGTAGTGGTAATGCATTCCATAATCCAAGATATCAATTTATCAGGGAAACCGAAGCTCAACAAGATAACTTTCAAAAACTGCCAATCTATCATATCATACGCCTTTTGAATATCAACTTTAAAAGCACATCGGGGAGGGCCCCTATCAAGATGGTAGTTATGCATCAATTCTTGTGTTAAAAGAATGTTATCCGTAATCCGCCTACCAGGAACAAAGGTAGATTGGTTGATTGAGACCAAATCTGTCAACTTATCCTTTATACGATTTTCAATAATCTTTGTGATGCATTTAAATACCACATTACAGAGTGATATGGGACGGAAATCATTTACACGGGTAGGTGCACTAACCTTAGGCAGTAGCGAAATAATAGTATGATTAACTTCTTTAAGTAAAGTACCCGTCAAAAAGAAGTTTTTCATTGCTTTGGTAACATCATCACCTTTAATATTCCATGCTTTCTTGAAAAAAGCCACCATGAAACCATCAGGTCCAGGAGCTTTATCATCAGCCATTGAAAAGATCGAGTTCTTTATCTCCTCATCCGACACCTCACCAATCATATCATGGCCTTGATCAATAGTCAACCTATTAGAAAACAAACCATCAAGATCAAGTGGCTGAACGAAACCTGGTTTACCCAAGAAGTTTGAAAAATGATCAAGAAACACTGGAGGCACATCATTTCCATCAACACGAGTCCCATTAGCATCCAAAATAGAATCAATTCGTCCTCTAGTTGCACGACTTTTAACAACTTTATGGAAGTATGCTAAATTAGAATCCCCGACACTTAACCAATTGATTTTTGCCTTTTGTTTTAAGAATCTCTCCTCATCTAAAACAACCTCTTGATAAGCATTTAAATATGCAGTAGTTTCTTCACAAAGATGATAATTATCTGGGTCACTATCCAAATCTTTTTGAACCGTATCCAACTCCACTCTCAATCTATTTACTTTAGCATGGATATTGCCTTTGTCAAACAAGAGCTTACGAAAAGGTTTCTTTAAACTTTTAAGCTTTTTAACTAATCTGTACATAGGGACCCCCTTCACATAACCTCCCCAATATGCTTCCACAATCGAACCAAAATCATCATGATGAACTAACAGGTTTGTGAACTTAAACGGTTTGTGCTTCGATGTTGTCATCATAGGAATCCTAAGAACTGCCGGAGTGTGATCTGAGATACGATAAGGCTGGAAAATTGCATTCGCACCAATAAAAATATTCGAAAATTCAGCATTTGCCATAACCTTATCTATTTTCTTAAGAAATGAAGCCCTGATTTATTAACATCAACCATTTCAATATCCTCAATACACTCTTTAAACTCACGCATAGCAATATCAATAGACAAAGATCCAAAAGGTGAACCGAAAAGTCATTTGAACCGAAAATGGATCACCCTTTATTAGCAATATACTTGATACAAGAATGCCCAAGTCATCTGAACCAAAAAGAATTTCTAAGCTGAAAGAAATTTCTGAGCTGAAAGAAATTTCTGAACTAAAAGAAATTTCTGAGCTGAAAGAAGTTTCTGAGCTGAAAGGATTTTCTAAAGTAAAAGAACTTTCTGAGCTGAAAGGAAATTCTAAACTGAAAGGAATTTCTGAGGTGAGAGAAGTTTCTGAACTGGAAGAAGGTTCTGAACTGATAACTCCATCTGAACAAACCTCATTGAAACAACTTCAACTGACCACGTTCATTAAAGTAGTCATCACCAGATGTGATCAGCCACTGCTCAGATCAGAAAGCAAAACACTTCAGAAACAAGTCTTCAGTAACTTCATTTCAGAAGTGCTACTAACCAGTGACCAATTACCAGTTACCAGTTCTCAGTCATTCACTTCAGTAGCCGATTTCATTTTGAGTTTCAGAAATAACTTGTCTCACATCAGTAAAGAAGCGTATCACTCTTGTTTCATCAACCTTTTAGCTAACAACTCTAGTGAAGACTCGTCAGATAAAGCTCCAGTAACTTGCTCCAGTCACGAGGCTTCAAAAATGGATTTCAGATTTACTTCAGTAAAGTTATCTCAGTCAAACTCCAGTGAACCATTTCAGTGGACAGCTTCAGATGATAACTCTAGTGAGTTGCTTCAGATTCACGCTCCAGATGAGTTGCTTCAGATTCACGCTCAAGATGGGATCCTTTAGATTCATGTTTCAGTAAAGATCCTTTAGATTAGGCCACCAGATCCACTTCAGAATTTTGTCACCTAGTTACTTTCATCCAATAAGAAGCATACACATCAGAATGTTCTAGAAGCTTATGGATAAGAATGGACATGTGGATGTGACACCTTTTCTAACGGTTTGCATGTGACAATTTTGGGGACCATTTCCAAGGGAATAATTTTAGAAGCTGCACATGCCCTTTTTCTATTGGTTGTCTAAAAGTAGTGATGGCCCTTGATGTCTATGACAGCCTTTTATTTTATTTATTATTGTATTTCTATAATTATAGAAAATAGCATTAGTGGCTATAAATAGAGGCTCATTTCTTATTGTTAAAACAGATTATATTGAGTTGAATGAAATTAATAGAGCAGCCTCTATTTCTTAAAAATCTTCATTTACCTTTATAGATCTTTGAACTTCGTGGTTTGGAGTGATCCCTTTATCTATATTTGTGGTGGTTCGTCCTTTATCTAATATAGTGGTGAGATCCAACATCTTCGATTCCTTTATCTGTGTTTGTGGTGGCTAGACCTTTATCAAACATAGTGGTGGGTTGGAGTGTTTCCTTTATCCTTGATTCTGGTGGCTTGGCCTTTACGAATCTTGGTGGTGGATTCTTTTATCTATCATTTTATTTATCGTCTTGTTTTGTTGTTTACTTCATAAAATCCAGAAAATACCAAAAATTTCTAATTCCATTTGGTTTAATTTCCGCTGTGCTTGAGTTATTGCGTGTTTTACGCATCATTTAGTTAGGTTTATTTTTTGTTTTTATAGCTTTTTGATGAGATGTACAGGTCTCGAAGTGTCCAGATGTGTTACGGTAAGTCGAAATGAGTCAAGGTAAGTTTCTAGTGTCGAAATTAGCTTCTGTGCGCCGCATGGCACTTTTGTGCGGGGCATATGCAATTTTTAAATTTTTTTCTGTAATAATCTGGATGAAGCTGTGCGCCGCACGTATCCCCTATGCGCCGCATAGCGAGTGCTAAAAGATTTTGGATTTCTGAAAAACTTCTCCTGTGCGCCGCACAGATCCGCTATGCGCCGCATGAGAGCTTTGACCAACAGTTGACCGCGCTTTGAATTGTTTTTAAACTTGGATTGGATTTTATTTGGATAAGGGGGCCCAGGAAAATCTGTTCTTTTCTTTTGTTTGAGTCCTGGGTCGATTTAAAACACATACAAACAAACATGCAACAAGTTTTCTTAGTCTCTCAAAAATCAAACCAATTTCCACCTTTTATTTTGGATTTTCTTTTAGTTTTTCTTGTTTCATCATCATGGTTCGAGGACAAAGGGTATGTTTCTTATCTCTTCTCTATTTCAATTGATTTCTTGCATTGTTAGGTGATGAAAGGTCCGAAAATTTTCAAGATTTTTCAAATTAATTTCAATTAAAACAAAATTACTTAATTCTTTGTTGTGGGTTATGTGTTTAATGATGAATGCACTTGATTTTAACAAGTAATTTTTGTTTAATTTGAATTTTTGGATCTAGGGTTATAAGAAATTCAGAAAAGTTTGGGGGTTTTGATTATTATTGCTTGGGGATGGTTTGAATATGGTTTAATTGCTTATATCTAGTTTCAATTTGGATTAATTGCATGTTTTCAATTCGAATTTGAAATTAGGGTTCTTGAGTAAGAATTAAGTTTGGGGGAAATTGATGTAAGATGTTGTTTAAGGAGTGGGTATGCTTAATTTGTCATTAATTTGTGATAAATATCTTTGATTTGGTTAGTTTGATTCGAAATTGGTTTCAAAAGGGTCATGTTGACTTTTGTTGACCTGGGTATGTTTTTAAAGATGATTAAATAGTGTTTGAATTTAGGTGGGAAGTGATTTAATCGGATAAAAATGCAAAAGAAACTAAAAATTTTCTAGAAATCACTTCTGTGCACCGCATATCGGGTGGAAAATGTTACAAGAAATGGGTTTTGGTGAGTTTGTGCGCCGCATGGATCATCTGTGCACCGCACAGACTGGTCTGATTGTAATTTTTCAATTTTTTCGAGATTGTTTTGGTTTGTTTGTGGTATGTTTGAAGTTCTACTGTGATTAAATGAATGTTTTGTGTGTTTTTGCAGAGAGGAAAGGATGTGGCTTCTTCAAGTGCGCCGACTTTTGTTCCGAGAATTGTTGATGGGAATGATTATACGAACCCGGAACCGAGTGATCCTTTCACATATAAGGATATGCCATTAGATGTTAATGCTCAGAATATGCCACCAGATACACATTTATGGTTGACATTCCCGGGTTCTGACGGCGAGAAAGGATTCACTTTCTTAACAAATTTCAAGAAATTCGATATCATGGGGTAATGCAACCGAAAGTGATTAATTGGAGAGAGTTTGAGAATTTAGGGATTGCTGAGGAGATAAGAGGGATGTTGCAATGCAAGTATCGGAATTGCAATGGTCAAATAAAGTCTTATAATATGTGGTTGGAGGCTCTTGATTGTTATTATCCACCGGTTCGAGAGTGGTGCTTAGAATTCTTGAGTACGATTCGGGTAGACACTAGGTTGACCGGGAATGAGTTTAACACAAAGAAGGTTATCCACTTTAGGGCTGGTGGGATTCAAAGGCACTGTTCTGTGCCCGAATTTGCTTATTTGACAGGGATGTTGGGTGAACGGTCTTTGTCAGATATTGATGGTTATGATTTTTTGTGTAATGGGGTGTTTGATAAAGGTATTTCTGGATTTGATGATGATAGGACTGTTCATGAGTATTGGAGAGAAATTGGAGGTACCGGTGATGTGAGATCGTCTACCAGTCGACATACTGAGATTGCCGATCCATTAATGTGTGTCTTGCATAAGATAATCACGCATTATTTCTTAGCTCGAGGTGACCATGCTGATAAGGTCACACCTCAGGATGTTTGGCTTATGCGATTGTTTAAGGAGGGGGGAGCGTACTGGTTATGCATGTGCTTCCTATGTTTTGGCACGTTACATGGCTACTCACCGAGATCCCGATCTTTTCTGTGGGAACTATATCTCTTTGATTTTCGGGATGTTGAATTTGGATAAGGTGAGGCTGAGTAGGGGACTTAATCGGACACCGTGTGTATTGTTTGGTTTGGAGGATTTGAGACGGGCTGATTTGATTGTCACGGTTAATAACCGTGATACTTTTATTGGTGCCATGAGGAGGAACAGAGACCCGATAGGAGGAGGCGTCGGGATGACGGTACCAGTGAGCCTCGGTTCACTGGTGGTGCTTCTTCCTCATCTTCTACTTTTGATTTATCTGCCATGCAGGGTCATATCTTTGGTTTGCAGGGGGCTATGGACTTGTGATGTGAAATTTAGGTGAAATACTCAGAGTCAGACTGAGTCAACTCACAAAACACAAGCACAGCGGAATTAAAACTAATTTTGTAGGAATTTTTCTGCATTTATAACAAAACACGCCCAAGCTGACTATATGAACAAGTAATACAGCAGCAATGAAACAGTGGAAATAAACTGAAACAAGAACAAATAAACAAGGGTAGATAAAAATCTAATACTTGACTCGTGAAGGACTGAACGACCAGAATCAAATACCAGAATCAAAACCACCACTATATTTGATAAAGGTTGAGCCACCACAAATACAGATAAAAGTAATGAAGATTTTGAGATCTCACCACAATAATCTATAAAGGCAAAGCTACCAAGATTACTGATAAAGGGACCACTTCAAACCACCAAGATCAAAGATCCATAAAGGTAAAGAAGATTTTCAAATGAATATAATTCAGCTCTATCAAACTTTTCATAAACACACTCTGATCTTTTTATAATGAAAGACAACCTCAATTTATAGAGGAAATACAAGAGACAAGGAATATTCTACCCTAGACAACTAGTACAAGGTTGTTATTAATCAACCAATAGGAATAGAGAGCACAATCTGCAACTGTGGGGTAGTGGAAGGTTCTCTCTCTGGTC
The DNA here is from genome assembly GCF_010389155.1 of Erigeron canadensis. Taxonomy (NCBI): domain Eukaryota; kingdom Viridiplantae; phylum Streptophyta; class Magnoliopsida; order Asterales; family Asteraceae; genus Erigeron; species Erigeron canadensis. The sequence continues at coordinate 17,021,578 of NC_057762.1, read as the reverse complement.
CCCACTTCTATCCTTCTTCTCCCACGATCAGGTGTCACCACAACAATACAAAAACATGAAACTGAATTCTTATCCTTATTCAGAACCATCTAGAACAACCACACACACACGTGTGAATCACATGACTTGACCTGATTATTGAAAGCATCAAAACAGAGAAGTGTTTGAAAATCCCAAACTGATTCTGCTCCAAGCTGACTCTACCTAAGCTGACCCAGACTGGGCGTCCCAAGCTGACTCTTCTTCCAAGCTGACCCAGATTGGACGAATTTGCGAGCTGATCTTCAAACTTCCCCCAATATTTCAGTCTTCCCACTTAAGTAAGGTGAATCCTAGGGGGTATATAGGATCACCAATCATCTTCCCAAAGTGTGTCATCGAGGGAAACATCATCATGGTCTGAGCTGAGTCCAGGCTGACTCGGTCTGAGCTGAGTTTCTTGTTTGCCTTGGCCTTGTAATCAACATTCACCCATCAGCTTCCACAATGTCTTCGAAAAATAACTCAAAAACTTTACATCTCGATCTGAGACAATAGTTTTGGGAATTCCATGAAGTCGCACTATCTCTTTAAAGAATAAAGCTGCTACTTTGGTGCCATCATTAGTAGTGTGGCAAGGAATGAAATGAGCCATCTTTGAGAATCTATCAACCACCACCATAATAGAATCTTTGCCACGCAGAGTCCTAGGTAGACCAACAATAACATCCATACTCAGATCTTCCCAAGGCTGATTAGGAACTGAAAGAGGGGTATACAAACCCTTGTGAAAAGTATAATTAGCTTGCTAACAAGTAAAACATCTCTTGACTATATCTTGTACGTCTTTTACCATAGAAGGCCAATGAAAATGTTCACCCAACATTTCCATAGTTTTAGTAATGCCAAAATGACCAGCCAAGCCCCCTCCATGTGCTTCTCTAATCAACAAATCTCTAATAGAGCCTTTTGGAATACACAACACCATTCTTCAACAGATATCCATCTTGAATAACATAAGGCCCTTTAGCTTCATTTGGAGATGAACAAATAACAGAGCCATAATCTGCACCAGTTTCATATAATTCTTTGATAAATGAGAATCCAAGAACCCTGGACTCTAAAATAGATAGCATAGAATGTATTTTTGAAAGAGCATCAGCAACAACATTAGAAGAACCTGATGCAGAAATGGCAAGACTCAATGAACTGGTAGGCACCAGTGAATTGGAGAATAGAAATAAACTGAAGGAAAGTGAACTGGTGATGCCATCTGAACAAGCCATGTTGATTCTACCAACAGTGGCTCATTTTAGACAAGTCTTCACTGAACCAGTCCAGTCACCAGTAATAACACTTCTCCAGTGGAAAGGAGTTCCAGTGACAATAAGCCGTGACGCGCCAGTAAAGTCCACTGAAGCACTCCAGTGGTACTGAAGCACTCCAGATGAATGCTCCAGATTTATATTTCAGTTTCCAAATAATAGAATGGTTCTGAAGTCACGTGTCTGGTGGACCCAATAAGAGAAGGTGGATGACAGCTGTGGTAAAGACAACAAGAGGGGCGTGTGATAACGTTATTCCTAACGGTTTGTGGGCCCGACTACAAAAGGAATATTTCTAGAAGCTTTATGTGTGCTCTTTCTATTGGTCCATTTTGTTAGTGATTGTCCTTACCATGTGCCAGCCTTTAGTTATTTCATTTCCTTATTATTTTTATTATAATTTTGATGATTCCTAGGCAGGTAGTTATCTATAAATAGGGGCTCATTTTCCTTGTAAGAACTTAGAAAATGTTGAGTTGAATGAAATTAATAGAGCAGCCTCTATTTCTTAAAATCTTCATTTACCTTTATAGATCTTTGATCTTGGTGGTTTGGAGTGATCCCTTTATCTATAATTGTGGTGGTTCGTCCTTTATCATTTATAGTGGTGAGATCCAAAATCTTCGATTCCTTTATCTGTGTTTGTGGTGGCTAGACCTTTATCAAACATAGTGGTGAGTTGGAGTGTTTCCTTTATCCTTGGTTCCGGTGGCTTGGCCTTTATGAATCTTGGTGGTGGATTCTTTTATCTATCATTTTATTTATCGTCTTGTTTTGTTTATTTCATAAAATCCAGAAAATACCAAAAATAGTCGTTTTGAATTCCATTGTGCTTAGTTTTTCGCGTGATTTACGCATCAAATTGGTATCAGAGCCAGGTTTGAAAAAGTTTCTTAATCTTTTTATCCGTGGGGTTTTGTTATTTGTTTGTTGAGTCAGATTAGATCTGTTGGGATTGTGGTTTGTATTGTATAAATCGGTTATTGTTGGTGTTATTTTGTTGAATATAAATGGCTTATAGAAAAAATATGACTCTAGAAGAAATATGACTCTAGAAGAAGCTCATAATGCTAGGAGAGATAGGCAGATTGAAGATCTACAAGAAACACTTGGTACGGTTGTTAATCTGTTAGAAAATGGTGGTTTAAGGTTCAATAGGGAACGTGTCGTAGGTGAAAGGGATGATGAATCTCCAGATCCTAGTGATAGATCTGATAGTATTCATAGATCCTCTAGTGATTCTGATGATGGGTCTAATCAGTCTAGAAGAAGACATAGGAGACATAAGGATGATACTAAAGATATTAAAATAGATCCACCGGATTTTATTTGTTCTTCAAATCCTGAAGATTATTTTGAATGGATTCAAGTGATGGATAGAATAATGGAGATAAAAGGCAATATCTTTAGATGAACAATCTGAAGCAAGGCTCAAAAGAAGTTGTGGAGTATATCAGGGAATTTGAGCAACTGAAGACTCGCACTGGTGTGAAAGAAGCTGAAGAACATACTATTGCCAGATTCCTTGGTGGGTTGAATGCATCTATTACTGAGAAGATAGAATTGCAGCCCATCTGGACATATGAAGGTGCTTGCAAATTGGCTCTCCAGATTGAGAAGCAACTAAAGAAGAAGGTCCAGTACAAGCCTTTTACTAAGACTTCTTCCCGTTCTAGTCAACCAGCTAGTCAACCAGTTCTGAAGCCCAGTACAACTGGTCAACAGTCCTTCAGAGGCAAAGAAAAGGAAACTGGAGGATTCAAGGAGCCAGTTGGAAAAAAATGTTTTAAGTGTCATGGTTTTGGTCACTTCCAGGAAGCACTCACTGCTAAAGAGATTGAAAGCTTATCAGATGTTGACACTGAAGAAGATGAACCAGTGTATGATGAAGATGAAACTGAAGAGACATGCATAGGTGCAGATGTTGGAGAGATGCTAGTGGTAAGAAGGGTAATGCATACTGATAAAGTTGTAGATGACACTGCCCAGAGAGAAAATATTTTCCATTCCAGATGTACTGTTAAAGGCAAGGTGTGTAGTCTGATCGTTGATGGTGGGAGTTGTGCTAATGCTGCTTCAACTTATATGATGGAAAAACTGGATTTGCCTACAGTTAAGCATCCCCGTCCTTACAAGTTGCAATGGCTTAGTGAAGGATCTGAGGTAAAAGTGAATCGACAAGTTACTATTTCTTTTTCCATTGGATCTATTTATCAAGATAAAGTTGTTTGTGATGTTGTTCATATGGATGCTTGTCATATTTTGTTGGGTATACCATGGTTGTTTGATAATTATGTGTTTCATAATGGTCGCATGAATTCTTATTCATTATTTGTAAGTGGTAAGAAAATCACTTTGACTTCTCTGAAACCCAATGAGTTATTAAAAGTTAATAAGAAGGACCAGCCCAGTAAGTCTTTATTTATGTCACAAACTGAAGTTGATGAAGAACTCACTTGAGGTACTTCAGTCATGATGTTACTGGTGCTTGAGCGTACTGAAGACAAGGAGTTCACTGGAGTCCCTAGTCTCCTGAAGTCTCTACTGAAAGAGTTCACTGTTGTCTTTCCTGAAGACCTACTTGAAGGTTTATCGCCAGTAAGAGGTATTGAACACCAGATTGACGTGGTTCCTGGTTCAGTCCTCCCAAATAAAGCTGCTTATAGATGCTCACCAACTGAAGCAAAGGAGTTGCAAAGGCAGGTGGATGAGTTGGTTGTTAAAGGGTATGTGAGAGCAAGTATGAGCCCTTGTTCAGTCCCAGCTCTTTTGGTTCCCAAGAAAGATGGCTCGATGAGAATGTGTGTTGATAGCAGGGCCATAAATAATATAACAATTAAGTATAGATATCCCATTCCCATATTGGATGATATGCTTGATGAATTACATGGTTCCAATGTATTTTCTAAAGTTGATCTCAGAAGTGGCTATCACCATATTCGAATGAGAGATGGAGATGAATGGAAGACTGCTTTCAAAATCAAAGGATGCCTTTATGAATGGTTAGTAATGCCTTTTGGTTTATCTAATGCTCCCAGTACTTTTATGAGGTTAATGAATGAAGTTCTCAGGCCACTTATTGGAAAGTTTGTTGTTTATTTTGATGACATTCTGGTATATTCAAAATGTGAAGCTGAACATGTTGATCATTTAAGAAGTGTGTTTGAATTACTGAGAGAACACCTGTATGGCAAATTAGAAAAATGTGATTTCATGGTGGAAAGTGTAATATTTCTTGTATATGTGGTATCAAAAGAAGGTATTTCCATGGATCCTTCTAAAGTGGAAGCCATCAGATCATGGCCAGTTCCTACTACTATCACTGAAGTAAGAAGTTTTCATGGATTGGCATCATTTTATAGAAGGTTTATTAAGAATATCTCTACAGTTGTGGCTGCTATTACTGATTGTCTGAAGAGAGGTATATTTGACTGGTCTAAGTCAGCCCAACTAGCATTCGAATCGGTAGATGCGCGGGACCAGGTTATTATCATTTCTTTTTCCGCTTTTGTGTTAAGCTTATTTATTTTTTTTAATAAATTATTCGCTACAAAAGGATTACTGAAGGAAAAGCTCAGTTCAGCTCTAGTTCTATCCTTGCCAGTGGAGTAGGTGTTGGTGCAGTTTTTGTGCAGGCAGGGCGTCCAGTTGCTTATTTTAGTGAAAAGCTTAATGGCTCCAAACTAAAATATAGCACCTATGACAAAGAGTTTTATGCAATTATTCATGCTATCAATCACTGGTCACATTATCTGAAGCTAAAACAGTTTGTTTTATTTTCTGACCATGAAGCACTGAAGTACATTAACGGTCAGCACAAGCTTAATGCTAGACATGCAAAATGGGTAGAATATTTGCAGTCTTATTCTTTTGTTTTTAAACACAAAGCTGGAGTAGCTAATGTTGTTGCTGATGCACTATCTAGAAGATATTCATTGTTGTCAATTTTGGAAACAAGAGTTCTTGGATTTTCTTTCATAAAAGAATTATATGCTACTGATCCAGGCTTTTCTGATCGTCTCACTGAAGCTAACCAAAAAGGACCATTTCTTGTTCAAGATGGTTTCTTGTTTAAAAGTGGAAAGTTGTGTATCCCAAGGGGTTCTATTAGAGATTTATTGATAAGGGAAGCACATGGAGGAGGTTTAGCTGGTCATTTTGGCATTAACAAAACTAGAGAGATTCTGACTGAACACTTTTATTGGCCAAGTTTGCTGAAAGGTGTTCAGAATATTATCGGTAGCTGCCCAACTTGTCATCAGGCAAAGGCTACTTTTCACAAAGGATTGTATACTCCTCTTCCAGTTCCAAGTCAGCCATGGGAAAATCTTAGTATGGATTTCATCGTTGCACTGCCTAGAACCCAAAGGGGAAAAGATTCTATAATGGTGGTTGTTGATCGATTTTCGAAAATGGCCCATTTTGTTCCATGCAATACTACAAATGATGCTTCAACAGTCTCAAACTTATTTTTCGTTTACATGGGATTCCAAAAACAATTGTTTCATATAGAGATGTCAAGTTTTTGAGTTATTTCTGGAAGACACTATGGAGACTGATATGGGTACCAGATTGATGTTCAGTACGTCTCATCATCCTCAGACTGATGGAAAAACTGAAGTTACTAACAGAACCATTGGTATGCTGTTGAGAACATTGATGAAGAAAACTTTAAAAGATTGGGATCTGAAACTAGCTCATGCAGAGTTTGCTTTCAACAGAGCTCCTAATTATTCTACTAAGAAATCACCATTCGAAATTTGTTATGGAGTCAATCCTTTAACTCCCATTGATCTGATCCCATTTTTTATTGAACCTAAGGCAAGTATTGAAGCTGAGGCTAGAGCGAAAGAAATTAAGAAAATTCATGAACATGTGAAAGCTAAAATTGAAAAGACTAATGAAGAATACAAGGCAAGAGCAAACAAGTCCAGAAAACAGCCCAGTTTTGCTCCATGTGATCTTGTTTAGGTGCATCTGAGAAAAGAAAGATTTCCATCAAGGCGGAAAAACAAGTTGATGCCAAGAGTTGAAGGACCCTTCAAAATTTTGGAGAAATTTGGTGAAAACGCTTATAAAGTTGAGTAACCTGGAGATATGGCCGTTTCAAGTCCTTTTTCAGAGGAGGAGATTGATGCGGAAATGGAAAGGCTCAATGAACTGGTAGGCACCAGTGAATTGGAGAATAGAAATGAACTGAAGGAAAGTGAACTGGTGATGCCATCTGAACAAGCCATGTTGATTCTACCAGCAGTGGCTCGTTTTAGACAAGTCTTCACTGAACCAATCCAGTCGCCAGTAATAACACTTCTCCAGTGGAAAGGAGTTCCAGTGACAATAAGCCATGACGCGCCAGTAAAGTCCATTGAAGCACTCCAGTGGTACTGAAGCACTCCAGATGAATGCTCCAGATTTATATTTCAGTTTCCAAATAATAGAATGGTTCTGAAGTCACGTGTCTGGTGGACCCATTAAGAGAAGGTGGATGACAGCTGTGGTAAAGACAAAAAGAGAGGCGTGTGACAACGTTATTCCTAACGGTTTGTGGACCCGGCTGCAAAAGGAATATTTCTAGAAGCTTTATGTGTGCTCTATCTATTGGTCCATTTTGTTAGTGGTTGTCCCCACCATGTGCCAGCCTTTTATTTATTTCATTTCCTTATTATTTTTATTATAATTTCGATGATTCCTAGGCAGGTAGTTATCTATAAATAGGGGCTCATTTTCCTTATAAGAACTTAGATTATGTTGAGTTGAATGAAATTAATAGAGCAACCTCTATTTCTTAAAAATCTTCATTTACCTTTATTGATCTTTGATCTTGGTTGTTTGGAGCGATCCCTTTATCTATAATTGTGGTGGTTCGTCCTTTATGAATTATAGTGGTGAGATCCAAAATCTTCGATTCCTTTATCTGTGTTTGTGGTGGCTAGACCTTTATCAAACATAGTGGTGGGTTGGAGTGTTTCCTTTATCCTTGGTTCCGGTGGCTTGGCCTTTACGAATCTTGGTGGTGGATTCTTTTATCTATCATTTTATTTATCGTCTTGTTTTGTTTTTTATTTCATAAAATCCAGAAAATACCAAAAATAGTCATTTTGAATTCCGCTGTGCTTAGTTTTTCGCTTGATTTACGTATCACATAGTCACGCAGTTGTTGAATCCAAAGAACTTGTGAGCAGCAACTTCTAGCGGCCATAAATTCTGCTTCACAGGTTGAATTTGCAACAGATGTTTGCTTTTTGCACTGCCATGACACCAGTCTGTCTCCCAAAAATTGACATCCTCCCGAAGTAGATTTTCTATCAAAGTTACATCCACCGTAATCAGAGTCTGTATATGCATTCAAGTCAAACTCTCCTCCCCTAGGATACCATATGCCAAGTGATGGTTGTCCTTTGAGGTATCGAAGAATTCTTTTTACTCCTTTCAAGTGTGACTCTTTCGGACAGGATTGAAATCGAGCACATAAGTAAACAGCAAACATAATATCAGGTCTTGAAGAAGTAAGATACATAAGCGATTCTATCATTGACCTATATAATGTTGGATCAACATCTTGATCCAAGCTGCTCACAACTCTAACAAGTGTTTAACTTGTATTGGAGTCCCTATGGGTGAAGAATCATCCATACCAAACTTTTTAAGAATGTCAAAGACATATTTGGTCCGATACCTGCACAACCGATATCTGCACCTAAAAACCCAAGAAAAATTCCCTCCTCAGCTTTCTCAGCAAATTTGGGTTGGTCACGGACTTTTAAAAATGTGCATGTGACTCCAAAGGGTTCCAACCTAGTTAAATTTGGTTTTCTATTGTTTAAAAGTTCATAATGTGTCTTATTAAATCTTTTAACAACTAAAACCCTATTTAAGACATGACATGCAGTATTCACTACTTCCCCCCAGAACATAGTGGGAAGCCTTGAATCTGCCAACATGGTGCGGGCAGTCTCTATCAAGGTTCTGTTCTTTCTCTCTGCAACTCCATTCTGCTGGGGCTCATAGGGTGCACTAAGTTGATGCTCAATTCCTTTGCTCAGACAATAGACTTCCATAATATGATTTTTGAACTCTGTCCCGTTATCACTTTTGATTCTTTTTACTCTTGTACTGTATTGGTTTTCAACCCTTTCCAAGAACTCCATGAGGATTTGAGCAGTTTCATCCTTGGTCTTTAAGAAAAACACCCACGAGAATCTAGAGTAATCATCAGTAACTACAAGACAGTAGTACATATACCCTATGCTTCGAACGCTTACAGGCCCAAATAAATCCAGAGCGGCAATAGAATTCTGAGTTTTCGCTTTGTGTGGCTTCTTAGTCTGTTTCCCTTTAAAACATGGCACACACTTATCCTCCACCATAATTTTTTTACTAGGAACACCGATTACTAATCCATTGCTGGTAATATGATTCATTTTTCTAAAATGGATATGACCCATCCTTCTATACCATACCAGAGATTCATCTTCTGAAGCTTTTGTCAATAGACACACCGGCTCCACTGAATCAACTACACCTAATTCCAATCCGTAGATGTCTTTCTTCCTTGTAGCCTTCAACAATATCCATTCATCTGGAATGACATAACCTGGTTTCAAAATTAGAGCCTCCCTTTCTGTAAAATGAACTGGATTCCTTTGTCACATATTTAAGACACACTCATTAGGTTATGTTCCAGCTGCTCAACAAACTTTACATTGTCCATTTTAATCTTCCCACTAATGACTTTCCCAATTCTAGAAATGTCGCCACCCTTCGGACCAGCAAAACTGACATACGAACCTTTAACAGGAGTGAATTCTGTTAACTGTTTCTTATCTCCTGTCTTGTTTCTAGAACATTCACTATCGACAAACCAAAACCCGGTAGTTTTACTTAGTGGCTCCTTTTGTTCAATAACTTCCAAATGTGCCATGAAGCCTGTCTCAACTTCACTATCACTTGCTCTTACTGGTTTTGATTGTTCAGGTTCCTCCACTACCTTCTGATGAAAACTATCAAGATCATCCGTGCTGCATACAGTGTATAGTTGAATGAATTATCAACAAGATCGTTCATCCCTTCATCAAAGTCTTGAATCTCAGCCATGAATGCATGATTCTGATCATCGGTACTAGTTGAACCCCAATTATATGTACCATCATTTTGAACCACCAATGATCTTGAGTTGTCAACTTCTTTTGAGCTTCGGTTCCCAGTATTAGCATATTGACGCCCTGAATTCTGACCAGCAATTAAACCACCTTGATTGAAGTTCTGACGACCTGTAGCTGAATTGTTGTCCCGTCTTGGCCTCTGACATTCACGAGCGAAATGTCCAAAGCCATCACAGTTGAAACACTTCACTTTAGTCTTATCAAACCTTACTTTGCCGTCTATGACCTTCTTTCCAGTTCTATAAGTGAAACGCTGAACTCTCAATGTTAACATAGCCAATTGGCAGTTCAGGTTCATTTCTTCCAGATCATCTGGATCAACTAGCTTGTAATCCTCCCTAACTAGTTCAAGATCAATCAGTTTTCCTCCAATTAGCTTTTCATGACTCGACACAAAAGAAGCGAGCATGCCCAGATGTCCCTCTGCAGATCTTATGCTCATCGGCATACCTGTTAAACCAGAGCTTGGAGAATTACTATTCTAATTACCATTATGAACAACGATTGCTGATTCCGGAGAGCTTACATACACCAAGTTGTTGTCAGAATCCATTGTCCTTTTTATTTTCTCATCATCTCTACTATAGAAGGCAGTTATCCCTCCACTTGAAGATCTTGAGGAAGGAATGCTTGTCTTGCTATGATAGAGTTCAGGACGCTAAACAAAATCGCTGCCTGCTTCCTTCGATTTTCTTTTCATATCCTGGCTTCTCAGCTTTCGAATAATCTGTTCCAGAGTCCATTTTCTGAAGTCGGGATTTTGTTGGATAGAGGTAATAAATCCTTCCCACTTAATAGGAAGTGCGTCCAACAACTTCTCGATAACATCTTCTGGATCTGGATTGTACCCAAAGTAAGAAAGCTCAACCAGCAAGTGACTGTAACGAACCAGCGTCTCATCAAGAGATTCATCTTTGAGGCTAGTAAAAACATAGTATTGCTTCTTCAACAAGTCTTTCCTACTCTTCTTGAGATCATCATCACCTTCACAATGCTCTTTGAGTGCATCCCATAAGCCTTTAGCTGTATCATACTTTTCAAACAGATGCAAAACTTCCCCTTGGAGAGCCATTCGAAGAGATCCTAATGCCTTGCTTTCAGCTTCATAGTCTTTCTTTTTATCAATGTCCATTTGTTCATATGAAGCTAGCCTAGCACTGCTTGAACCTGGAGTCTCACCCGGCACTGTAGAAGGAGTATAACCATTTGTAATGAACATCCACATCCTCACATCCATCAATATACAGTACGACTCGAATCTACCCTTCCAATTGAAGTATTTGTCAAGGCTTATCAACTTTGGTGGTGAATTGGCCTTTCCGGTTTCATGATCCATCATAATCATTTGATTCAGCAAAGCCTGATAGTTTGCGGGTAATTGAGACGTCATTTTCTCCGAGCTAGCAAAGTTCACGTACTGTTTAAACTAAACGAGGTCGTAAAGTTCACGAGGTCACAATTAGTAATCAAGGTCGTAATTGAACCGTGAGGTCGTAATTGAGCTCACGAGATCGCAAACGACATACGAGGTCGCAATTGAACTGGCGAGGTCATAATTAGCTAACCAAGTCAAAATACGAGTTGGATGAGGTAATACGAGCCCGCGAGGTCGTAAACGATGCTGAGTATTCAATTCTCTTGAATTCAAAACCCTAAAAGTCAAAAACACACTTTGAACGGTTGCAAACACTAAGATATACCACAAACACGATTTCCAGTCGTAAACTCGTGAAAGAATCACGTCTAAACGACCCTAATCAAGCTTTGTCTATCACCACAAACTATAACCTTCCGGTATGAAACCAAGAGACTCTGATACCACTTATAAGTCCACTTGAAATGGATCGATAATAGTTTGCTCCTGTCATCCACAGGTGCGGAATCCCTCTCTATGACTTGGTGATTCACAACGAAGCCCCTAGATCATCTACTGCCTTGCAGATCTTCTTCGGGCTAGCGGAACAATCCTTTAACATATTAACCGGCTATATTAGCTTGATAATTGGACAAATGTTCAACCCTAATCTCTGTTAGGGTTCGGTATTTATAGGAAACACCCGAATCGATTTACAGCGAGTCGGCCTCACAAATCAAAGCCCAACCCGTCACAATTACAAGGTCGTAATTGGTGATTGGCCTCGTATTTGACCTTGCAAATACGGGGTTGTATTCCTATAGGCCACCTCGTAATTGACCCTGCAACTACGAGGTCGTATTACACTTAACAAAATATTATTATACATTCAATACTTAAACTTAATCTAGTATTCTATGCATAATCCAAAGTCCATTAATGACAATCACATGACAAAGACATATTACAATATAAGCCCAAACAATCTAGACTGCTATTGACATAGACTTGCACTTACAAAGTGGTGGCCAAAAAACCCTCTCCAAGAACTTTAGAAGTTCTTCACAATCTTCTGCTCTTCTTCTTCCTTTCGACCTGAGCTTCCTTCTCAAAATCTGAGTCAGACTCTATCGGTGAATCTGTGCTTCTGCCTGCAGCAAATCTACGAGCTTTTTCTTGATCTGCCCTAGATCCAGGATCCTCTGGCTTAATCATGTCGACCATTGCATTTTGATATGCCACGTCATCGTGTCCGAACTTGAGAAAGATCTCGTTCTTCAGATTCAAAGTGCCAGAAGAGTTAGATGATATAACATCATCTCCAGAGAGGAGTGGAACATTCTGACGACCAATTCCTACATCTCCAGTTGGTCGTTCCTAGACACCAACTCCTACATCACCAGTTGGTGTGGGACCAGCATCGGCAGGTGCTTTTGCTTTGTCTTCAGCTGTGGGGGCTCGAGAGGTACCAGCAGCACCAGGCTGGCTTTGCTCCCCCTGAGATATGGCAGTCCTCATGCCCATTGGAAATCTTGAAGTCTCTCTTTTTCTGCTAGGAGACTTAAGATTTTCAATAATCTCATTCAGCTGGTCATAGTCGTCATCGAAGCTTGTCAAACCTACAGTCTGACTCTTTATAACTTCATTATGATTTTCCAATCTTTCGACAATCTGTTTCAGGTGCTTGGTTGTCTCAGATTGGATTGTTTGTAGAGCCTCCTACCTTGTTCGAAGCTGAGGATTCTTAGCCTTCAGCTCTTCAAGCTCCTAACGATGCGATTGTTCCTGCTTAGACAGATTCTCTATCAAGCCAGCAACCAAAGCTCCCATATCAGCCACTTGCTTTACCAACCCAGATATTACATCATCGTTAGTTCTAGAGCTACTTGGTTGGGAAGAAATCACCGATGGTCGAGGAGGGACAGTTGATGGTGCAGTCGGTCTTGGCACTGATGATCTGATTGTGGATGCATGTGGTTGCTGGATTGTAGAGGGTCCAACAACCGGAAGTGTAACTGTAGTATGAGGAACTGATGTTGTTGCCGCACTAGTGAAAGATGTGAATGCAGTCCCTGTAGCTGAATGTCTGATTCTTGTGCTTGGTTTCTCAATTCGTGGCCTCATCATCAATCCCTTACCTGCTCCCCTAGGTCTATCAGTTACTGTTAGGTCCAGTTTTGGCTGAAAACTGGAGCTCTCCAGTTGCATCTAGAGAGCATGAAGAATTGTCTGAAATATTAGAAGTCCAGTTGCATCGTACAATTTAAGCAACTGATGACTTCCTCCAGTTGAGATTTGAAGACTAGAATCTGAAGACCTGCCAGTTGAAGTCGAAGACAACAAATGGAAGACAGAGATTGGCAATGGCAGCGAAGCCCAGTTGACAATCTGCCAGATCAATCAACTGGAGAATCCTCTAGTGTAAATGCTCTTACAAAGCTTTACACTGCTTACGAGGAGGACCTTTTACACTACATTCTTTTAACCGGACAATAATCTTGTCTATGGATAAAAGTGCAAAGATGTAGAGTGGTTGAATAAAGTAACATTTTGTCTTACTTTATTTAGCACACACAAAGGATTATTTAACAATACTTTTGTGTGCTGTCAACCATATTTATACGTCGAAGTTGAGATCCCAATGCTCATACTTCGACTATAAATAGAGGTCCTTGCACAAGCATTCCAATAACTTTGCAAATACATACATTCTGCAATATTGGTGAACTTGTGCAATATTCTTTCAATCGCAAAAAGGAACATTTCACAACTCTAAGTGTTTCGATTGTTTAGGAGAATTTCCAAGTTTAGATCAATTGTATTTCATAGGTTGTTAGGATATTTACATTCTTGTATTATCTTGGTTCCGCAACAACCTTGTATTTTATTTAAACAATTAATAAATAAAATACACTTGAAAAATACATATTGTCTCACCAATTTATATACTTGTCATTTATATTACTGCATTGTATTTTCTTATTCATACTGTCACCTTAATAAGTTTACCTCCAGTTAACCTGGTACACAATCAATCTAAACTGGTCAAGTCCAGATTAATTGATTGTGTTGCAACGTTCACTCACCATTGACATAGAGGTGTCTTCAGCACCCATCTAGCAATAGTTTGGGACTTTCAAGTGGTATCAGAGCAGACAGGTTGAATTGTTTCAATTCTATAACCTAGGTCTGCTTCGATGGCTGCTGAAGGTTTGAATGGTTCTGGTCCTAATGAACAAATTAATCCTAATGTTACACCTTTAAATACTAATCCTCCTCCTCCCCCTCCACCTACTCCTGGAGCTAGCCACGTGCATGTCCATTACTCAAACACTCCTGTTCCCAAATTCGATGGAAACCAGGATACGTTTGGTACTTGGAAAGCTAGAATGCTTTTGCATTTTGGCGGGATAGAGAGGTATATGTTGAAAATCCTCAAGGATGGACCATATATACCCATGTCCAGTGGTGTTAGTCCTCTTCTTGACCCAACTGGGCGAAGAGGTTCAAGGGAAAAATCTGAAGAACATTGGACAGATGAGGATCGCAGACTGGTTGACCTTGATACCAGACTGAAAAACATGATCCTTGCTGCAGTTCCAGAGGAATTAATTCCTACCCTTGTTTTGTATCCCAGTTCTAAATCCATGTGGGAAGAACTGGTTCTCCAGTTTGAAGGTGGAGCTGACACTCTTTCCACCAGAAAGGTTGCTCTCAATAAGAAGTATGAAACCTTATTTGCTCTTCCCAATGAAAGCCTGACGAATACCTATACCAAGTTCACTAGTTTGATTAATCAACTGAGAGGCTTAGGGATTGAGATGGATAAGGACATCCTTCTTGAGAAATTTTGTGATATTTTGCCATCAAAATGGGCACACATGGTTCTTGTCTTAAGACAAGAAAAGACCTTGCATAGTCACACTCTTGCATCTCTCTTTGGAGCCTTCAGATTCACTGAAGATAACAATGCTGCAAGACTGGTGGCTGAGCAAGATGCTTTAAACCATGCTCAGAATTCCAAAGTTGCCAGTCTAACTGGGCAACCTTGTGCTGCTTTAATATCTACTGAGAATGTCCAGTCACATTCTATGAAGGAGATGTTAAATAGTTTATTGAATTCTGGCCTCAATGGTTGTGAGGAAACTGACGATGATGATCTGGTCGCCATGATTGCTAAAACCTTCAACAGGTTTAAGCATAAATCTAACAGATTTAATGGGTCCAATAATGCTTCCAGTTCCAACTCTCTGGACAAGGCCAATCTTACATGCTACAAGTGTGGCAAGAAAGGTCATTTCATGAAGGAATGCAGATCTAGTCAGATGAACAACCAAACTGGTCCATCTATTCCTAACTTTGTTAAATCTGATGATTATAAGGCTAAATACAAGAAGCTCAAGGCTTAGATTGCCCTTATGTCACTTGATCAAGAAAAAGAAAAGGAAAAGAACAAGTGCATGATGGCCCAAACTGAAGGAAAGTGGGAACTCTCTGATGACTCATCTGATGATGATGAAGAGATTAGAGATGTATGTTTTATGGCACTGGAGAACAACCAACCAATGGTGAAGGATGATGTCGTGTCAGGAAGATGGGTGAACATCATTTTAAAGAAGGTAAGGGATTATGATGATGAACAGGACACTGAATCAAAACTTGACATTGCTGAGTCATTAAATGATGATTTGTTGTTTGTTGAAACTATGAGAACTGACTGTGAAAGATATTTGGAAACAGTTTTAACTGAGTTTAACAACCTAAAAAATCAAATGAATGACTTGCAAAGTGTTCAGTTGGCTCTCAAGGAATCTGATTTAAAAATTGAGGCACTGGAAAAGGATAACCAAAAACTTAAATTTGATCTTGAAAAGGAACATATGGTTATCAAGTCATGGGTACAAGCATCTGGTAAAAGTTATGATGCGTTTTCTAAAACCATTGATGTTCAAAAAACTGTCTGGAAATCTGGTGATCTCCAGATGGCAGCTGTTTTACCCACAATTCACCAGATGCCAGAATCGGTAAGAATTGAGACTCCCTATGACTCCTCTGACCATGTCAAGTTAGATTCTGTTGAGACCACCCCCGTTGAGGTTCAAACTGGAGCCAAAAAGGCTAAAGCTCCAATTAAGAAGGAATCTGGTGACATTCCTCTACCTCACAAGTCCAAAGAGTCCAAAACTCAAAAGACTAAAACCCCCGCTGCCCAAGTCCATGGGCCAGCAGCCTGATGAGAAAAACATTTTGTTAAAACTGGAGAATCAACTCCAAAATTTGTCAAGGCAGGTACAAAGTTGTACTGCCAGAATTAAAAATTTGGAAGGAGCTTCATCTTCTTCTGTTGAAAAACAAAATGTCAAAACCCCTCCTCAAAAACAAAAGACAAAACAATCTGCTCAGAAAGGAGCAAAATCTGAAAAGAAAAAGGAGGTTAAAATTCTACTCAAACCAATTGTTTTTACTCCTGAAGCTGGAGAGAACCCTCCAGTTTCTTCATCCAGTTCTACACCAAGTCAAACTCCTGAGACTTCTCAGAAGGAGTTCAGTGGACCCATCAAGAAAAGATGGGTTCACAAAAATAACTAATTGCTTACTTGGGTGTGCAGGGCGATCGAAGGAAGAATATCTGGTATCTGGACAGTGCTGCTGGCCGGACTATGACCGGATGTAAGCCCCTGCTGGAAGAATTCACTGTCTGTGATGGACCGACAGTGACATTTGGTAATGATGGAAATGGGAAAACTGAAGGATATGGTGTTGTTGACAATGGGCAGATCCAGCTCACAAGAGTTGCATTTGTTAATGGTTTGAAATATAATCTGATAAGCGTCAGTCAACTTTGTGATGATTATATAGGGTACTGTTCGATATTGCTCAAGGCACTGTTTTTAATAGGGATTGGAAGGTGGTGATGATTGCACCAAGAAAAGGGAATGTGTACATCATGGACATGGAGCCTGCTCCAAAAGAGCATTGTTTCTATGTCAAGGCTGATGAGGATTCCAACTGCCTGTGGCATAAACGATTATCCCACCTTAATTTCAAAAATATCAACAAGTTGTCAAGAAAGCAACTGGTGGATGGGATACCTTTGTTTTCCTTTAAAAAGGAGAAGCCGTGTCCAGGGTGTGAGATGGGCAAGAAGAAAAGAGCCAGTTTCAAGACCAGGCAGAACTTCAGTATCACTGAACCTCTTTACATGCTTCATATGGATCTCTTTGGTCCAGTGAATGTTCAAACTAAAGCTGGCAAGAAATACACTTTAGTTGTGGTCGATGAATACACCAGGTATTGTTGGGTGATATTTATCAGATCAAAGAGTGATGCACCTGGTGAAATTATCTCTCTCATCAAAAGAATTGAACTCAAGTATACCAAGAAAGTGTGTCAGTTGCGAAGTGATAATGGTACAGAAATCATTAATAAAGAATTGGAGACATTTTGCACTGATACTGGCATTTCTCAAAACTTCTCGTCAGCTCGTTCTCCAGAGCAAAATGGTGTGGTTGAAAGAAAGAATCGACATTGATTGAAGCTGCCAGAAGTATGTTATCTGAATCTGGTCTTCCCACCTGTTTTTGGGCTGAAGCTGTGGCAACTGCTTGTCACACCCAAAACCGGTCAGTTTATGTCAAGAGACATAGGAAGACTACCTATGAAGTCCTCAGGAATCGTAAACCAAATATTGGATACTTTCATGTATTTGGTTGTCCAGTTTATATCTTAAACGATTCTAGTCAGTTGGGAAAGTTTGATGCAAAAGCTGATGAAGGTGTCTTTGTGGGGTATTCAGATATAAGAAAAGCCTATAGAGTTTATAATTATAGACTCCAAAAGGTACATGAGACAATTGATGTCACATTCGATGAATCAAATGAAGCAATCAACAAAAGACCAAGCCTTGATTTATCTCCAGTTGTCCCAGTTGATTTTGGTGTATCTGATCAAGTTCATCAATCAGTTACTACACCAAAAAATGTTTCCAGTCATCAAGACTTGGAACCAGTTAAGGAAAAGAAGAGCTCCAGTGACACTTCATTTTATCCCTCTATTAGTTTTAATCTACCTGAAAACTGGTAATTGGATCAGATGTACGTGCCACAACAACATCAGAACCAGTTCAAACTTCTCCAGTTCTTCAAGATATACCTTTGTTTGAAGATAATCGTGTTAATTCTCCAGTTGACACTGATGATGAAGTTGAAGTAGTTTGGACTGATCCTCCTCCAGTTACTACATCTGTTGGAAATCGTCAGGTGCCTTGCACTGATGTTGTAATATATCAACCTAGTCAATACACTAAATGGACTGCTGCTCATCCCATCAAGCAGATTATTGGCAATCCAGATAGTGGGGTTCAGACTAGAAGAGCCACAAGCGATCAATGCTTGAACGTCACCTTCTTATCACTGACTGAACCGAAGAAGATTGACGAGGCTATGGCATATCCAAACTGGGTTGAGGCTATGCAAGAAGAACTCAACCAGTTCGAAAGGAATAATGTTTGGGAACTTGTTCCTTGTCCTCCAGGGTTAAAGAAAGAACCCATTGCAACGAGGTGGGTCTACCAAAATAAGATGGATGAAGATGGCAACGTGATTAGAAACAAAGCTAGATTGGTTGCCAAGGGTTATTACCAAGCAGAAGGTGTAGATTTTGATGAGACTTTTGCTCCAGTTGCAAGACTTGAAGCCATTAGAATTTTCTTGGCTTATGCTGCTCATTTGCAATTCAAAGTCTATCAGATGGACGTCAAAAGTGCGTTCCTGAATGATACATTGGAAGAAGAAGTGTATGTTCAGCAAACTCCAGGTTTCTTGAATGAAAAGCATCCTCACTGGGTATACAGGCTGAACAAAGCATTGTATGGTCTAAGTCAAGCCCCAAGAGCCTGGTATGATACACTGACCAAACATTTTCTCAAAAATGGTTTTCAAAGTGGTGCAATAGATAGTACCTTGTTCATTTTGAGAGAAAAAGGTAATATCTTACTGGTACAAATTTATGTTGATGATATTATATTTGGATCGACTGATGATGCAATGTGTAAAAAGTTTTCAAAAATCATGTCAAAAGAATATGAAATGAGTTTAATGGGTGAATTAACATTTTTCTTAGGTTTACAAATAAAACAAACCAATGAAGGTATTTTTATCAACCAAGAAAAATATGTCAGAGATTTGTTAAGAAAATACAAATATGATTTAGTCCCATCGAAAAACACACCCATTGCAGCACCTTTAAATTTGGATTCTGACCCAAATGGAAAACCAGTGGACCAAAAGGAATATAGTGGAATGGTTGGTTCACTGATGTATTTAACTGCCAGTCGTCCAGATATAATGTTTGCAACATGTTTATGTGCCAGGTTTCAGGCTAACCCAAAAGAATCACATTTGCATGCTGTTAAGCGTATTTTTAGGTACCTGAAAGGGTGCCCTAGCCTTGGTCTTTGGTATCCCAAAGGCTCAGGGTTAGATCTGATGGGTTATTCAGATTCAGATCATGCAGGTTGTAAGATTGATAGAAAGTCTACAACTGGTGGTTGTCACTTCCTAGGGGGAAAACTGGTGAGTTGGACTAGTAAGAAGCAAACTTCGGTTTCAATGTCAACTGCCGAGGCAGAGTACATTTTTGCGGCCAGTTACTGTGCCCAGATTCTTTGGATCAAAAACCAGTTATTGGATTATGGTATGAAATATACCAAAACTCCAATCTTTTGTGACAACACCAGTGCAATTGCAATCTCTCACAACCCCGTGATGCACTCCAAGACAAAACATATTGACATCAGGTATCATTTTATTCGAGATCATGTTATGAAAAGAGATATTGAAATTTATTTCATCCCCACTTATAAACAATTAGCTGATGTTTTTACAAAATCTCTTGATGAAAAGACCTTTAAACATCTCATCAGTGAATTGGGAATGTTAAATCCTTAATTAGGATCAATATTCTAGGGGGAATAGATTCAAAATGTTTTTATAACTAAAATTTATTTTTGTTCAAAATGCATCTGGAGAGTTCTCCAGATGAAACTGACTAAAATTTGTTTTTGTTTTGAAAATTGCAACTGGAGATCCTCTCCAGTTGAAACTGGCTCTGAACACTCTTCAGTGTACATGTTTGGTCTTATCTCAAACTGGTGGTCAACCAGATTTCATAATGTTATGTTTTACTTGGTGGATACTTGTGACACGTGATGTTACTCGAGTGTTTATCTCGCTCTCACAAACGTCACCTGACATGTCTGACGTGTCAAGACTTTTTGCTGAAAATCACTGCACTTTTTATGGGAATTGTTGAAGTTAATGGGTGAGTGGGAATACCAGCCGTCATAGCATTAAATGCTTGATGGGAGATATTAAATATTTTTGAATTTTCAAAATGACTGAAAATCAATTTTTACAAACCATTTCAAAATTTGGGGACCAAAATATATTTTCGTATATATTTAGGTATTATTTTATTGCCTATATATACCCCCACTCAAACACTTTCTCATTTACTTCGCACATTCATTCTCTTCATTTACTCTCCCAATCATTCAAAATTCGAGATCCCTTTCTCTCTTTCTTCTTTAAATCCAAAACCCTAAATCCAAAATCAGTTTCAATCTCCGATCATCAAATGGCACCAAAATCTTCTTCTTCTTCATCTCGTTCTCGTGATGTGAACCTACTCACTATTGAGTATGCTCCATCAAGGAATGTCTCTCAAGCACCGGGTTGCCCTAATCACAAACTTATGAAATTAAATCCAAACAACCCGATTGCTTCTCTTCAAGGGCAACAGGACGCCAATAGTTTAATAGGGAGAATTCAATCCTTTCTTCGTGATTCTCCCCTCGGTGATGCCTTCTCACTGAACCCAAACAAGTTGTACCATGACTACTTGTGCGAGTTCTGGTATACGGCAACAAATTCTGAGGACCTATCTACCATCAGTTTTACTTTAAAGGATGGGTCCATGTCGTGTACCATCACCGTAGATACGTTGAGGGATGCCCTTAACCTCAACTATTGGAGACAAGGTGAGTCTCCAGTAACATTAATTTCCGTCAGGTATTCCTTGATATGGGCAATAAGGAGGTACTGGAAAATGGAGTTTTGCGCACAAAGGGTTCCATGACGATGAGAGGGCTTTCACCATCTTGGAAATATTTTATGATTCATCCGGTAGAAAGTTTGGGTGGAAGCTCTGGTGGGTTGGACCAGATTAATTCATTTCAAGCAGAAATGGCTTATTGTTTGTGGAATGGATTGAGAGTAGACTTCGCGAGCATCCTCTTCAGTTACCTCCAGTAACTGAAACTGAAAGTCAAAAGCTGGTAAGAGTTGGGTATCTGGTGAAGGAGAGATCAAAAACAATGAAAATCAATCAAGAAGAATCAAGAAAAACTCTCCCACCCACTCTTATTGATACAACTGATGCAAAATTGCTTGGTCTTCAGTTAACTGAATATCGAAAAATTAAAGAAGATGCAAGGATTGTTAAGTGTTTGAATGAAATGCTGGAGGTAGAACTGGATAAACATTATCAAGATGATGAGGCCAGTCTAGATGCCAAATGTTTGAATGTGTCAGTGGAGAAGGCAAAGCAACTGAGGACTGAGGGAATTTTGAAAAGAACTGAGCAAGTGCACAAAATTGTCAAGCAATTGTTGAACCCTCCCAAGACCAAGGGTAGAAAACAAAAGGCTTTGCCAAGAGATGCAAACCTGAGGACTTGGGTGGAACCCACACACACTGAACCTTCATCTGAAGATGTCCGAGCTGCTGTGCAAAAGATGAGTACTGCCCAGATCAAACTGGAAAATGAATCTAATGCTCGTGCATATCTGGAAGCAGTACTTCAGCGAAGATATCAGCCAGGCAAAATAACTGAAATTAATGTAACGCTGAAGCCTAGTGTGAAGCACTTTGTGGTGGCTATTCAATACTGGCAAGGTGCCAAGCTGATAACTGAGAACCCTGATGTTCATCAGTATGGTCATGGTGAAGTGGTGGAGATGCTGGATTTGTTGAATGCTAGGCAGCAGAAAAACAAGGTTGAAAAAGGTTGGATCTTTGTGTTGGAACGACTGATCAAGTTCAAGGAAGATGTTGAGAAAAGACTTGGCTTGGATCCTGAAGATCAACAACCGATTTCATCTGTTGCCAAAAGCAGGAAAACTGGCGAAGGGCCACGTACTTGAAGTTTTTCCTTCTTTTCTATCTACTTGTAATTTTATTTACTTTCTTGTAACTTCATTATAAAATTATTGTATATACAAGTTGCCAGAATGTAACCAACAAGAAAGATAGTGATAAAATCTACAAGCTAAAATCAAACCCAAGGCATTTGATGATCTATAAAAATGCCTTGGAAAATTAATAGGTTTTATCAAACTCAAGTTTTTCAAACTCATACTTGTATAGAAACAAGTTTGAAAACACTTGGTAATATTTCAGGACAATTAGGGGGAATTTGTTAGGTCCAGTTTTGGCTGAAAACTGGAGCTCTCCAGTTGCATCTGGAGAGCATGAAGAATTGTCCGAAATATTAGAAGTCCAGTTGCATCGTACAGTTTAAGCAACTGATGACTTCCTCCAGTTGAGATCTGAAGACTAGAATCTGAAGACCTTCCAGTTGAAGTCGAAGACAACAAATGGAAGACAGAGATTGGCAATGGCAGCGAAGCCTAGTTGACAATCTGCCAGATCAATCAACTGGAGAATCCTCCAGTGTAAATGCTCTTACAAAGCTTTACACTGATTACGACGACGACCTTTTACACTACATTCTTTTAACCGAACAATAATCTTGTCTATGGATAAAAGTGCAAAGATGTAGAGTGGTTGAATAAAGTAACATTTTGTCTTACTTTATTTAGCACACACAAAGGATTATCTAACAATACTTTTGTGTGCTGTCAACCATATTTATACGTCGAAGTTGAGATCCCAATGCTCATACTTCGACTATAAATAGAGGTCCTTGCACAAGCATTCCAATAACTTTGCAAATACATACATTCTGCAATATTGGTGAACTTGTGCAATATTCTTTCAATCGCAAAAAGGAACATTTCACAACTCTAAGTGTTTCGATTGTTTAGGAGAATTTCCAAGTTTAGATCAATTGTATTTCATAGGTTGTTAGGATATTTACATTCTTGTATTATCTTGGTTCCGCAACAACCTTGTATTTTATTTAAACAATTAATAAATAAAATACACTTGAAAAATACATATTGTCTCACGAATTTATATACTTGTCATTTATATTATTGCATTGTATTTTCTTATTCATACTGTCACCTTAATAAGTTTACCTCCAGTTAACCTGGTACACAATCAATCTAAACTGGTCAAGTCCAGATTAATTGATTGTGTTGCAACGTTCACTCACCATTGACATAGAGGTGTCTTCAGCACCCATCTAGCAATAGTTTGGGACTTTCAGTTACCTCCTCAGTATCTCTCTGCACATGCTCAGACTCATGCCCTTGTCCCTCTTCAACTGCGACACTCATCATAACACTAAGTCTAGGAGACTTCTGAGTGCCAGATGTGCCTTCATCAGCCCTTTTTCTCCTCCTGGGCTGTAAAGGCGAACTATCTTCTTCATCCTCCTCAGGCTGGAAATCTGCATCAGCCTTGAGTTCCCTTTCAGACTGAGAAACACACTTTTCTTGTAGAAGCCTGTGTGCTCTTTCTTGAGGGTCCTCTTTACCATCATCATCATCATCATCAGTGGAGCTGTCCTCTGTACTGCTCACAGTGATATGAGAATCACTACTTGCCTTATCATCAGCCTTGTGATCCTCAAACAACTCGTTGATCTTTGCCTCTAGATCAGCACGAGCGTCAAAATGTTGAACCTGATTAAGATCATCATTAGGTTCCAACATTTGTTGTGCAACCTCCGCAGCCTCTTCAGCATTACCTTGACCTTGTTCCACTTGGAAGAACAAGTCATCAACTGCTTTAGCATTTACTGGGGGTTGTTGCACGGGAGGCTGTTGTTGTTGTTGTTGTTGTTGTTAATGTACTTGGTTTGCTGCAGGTGGTGGTTAGGGAACTTGTTGTGGAGCTGCAGCAACATTTCCTTCAACATCTGACCCGTCATGGGAAAATCCATCATTATCCAGTGCGATGTATGCCAGATTGATGACTGCACCAAAGAGATGTCTGTCAGTCCGTCGAGCTGGAGGTGGGAGAGAGCCTCTGTAGTTGTAACTATCGTTGAATATACGATTGGGCATAATAGTTACATTTTTGACAGGACCCACCTGTGGTAAATTGGGCAGACGGGCATTGATGATCATCATGACAAATCGAGGATACATCAAAAAGCACTCGTTGGCAGTTGCACCAATTTGCCTTCTAATCTCGTTGAAGAAGTAATGAGAGAAGCTGTAAGGCTTATGCAGCACAAGGGAGACAACTTGGGACTGGGTCTCGATATTCAGCTTATCATACCCTGTCTTTTTGTTGCTTAGAGCAACCAAAACAACGTGGCTGGAGAACTTCCATTTCCCATGAACACATTTCTTCATGAAGGTGTTTTGGTTTAGATCCCCAACATAACCCATTCTTTTATAGACTCCATATCTTAGTGTCAGAGGGTATGTGATACCTCCCTCCTTTTGGGCTTCAATACCCAATCCAAGTATCTAGATCAAATCCTAAGTGAACTAGATGACCTGATTATTCACTGTAGCCTCAATCCTCTGATTATCTCCAGTAATGTATCTTGCAGAGGCCCAGAATTGACGAAGATACGTTAATCTAATCACCGGGTTGGCAGTGAGAACCCTTCGAATTCTAGATCGTTGAAAGAAATCTAGAATAGGAACAAACTCTGCTGCATTCGCCTGGTTGACATCCAGGTTAATCAAGTAATTATGATTACTGTGGAATTGTCTCTCAGCCATCTGCACAAACATACAAACAACAACCAAACAAACGTTCAGCAACAACAAATAAAGTTGAACTTTAAAGTTCTTAATCATTTCTTAAGCCCCTGAAACATGTTGTTTCATTGGCTCTAGAAATGTTATCAACTTTAACTATCGACCTTTAATGTCAATCCTTAAAGTTCTTAATCACTTTCTAAGCCCCTAGAACTCTTAGTTCCATAGGCTCTGAAAATGTTATCAACCTTAACTATCGACAATCAATGTCAAAAGTTATAGTTTCTAACCATTTTCTAAGCCCTTAAAACAATTTAGTTTCATGGGCTCCGAAAATGTTACCAACTCTAATTATTGACAATCACTGTCAAGTCTTAAAGTTCTTAACCAATTTCTAAGCCCTTAAAACTCTTAGTTTCATCGGCTCAAAAAATGCTATCAACTTTAATCATTGACGAGCAATGTCAAAGTTTAAAGTCCTTAATCATCTTCTAAACCCTAAAACTCTTGGTTTCATTGGCTCCGAAAATGTTATTAACTTTAAATAATGACATATTAGTTAAATGATAGAATTATTATATTCTCCGTGAAATAGAAACCATTTGTTTACATATTCCTTCAAAATATTACATTTTATTAAAACAACCCGTCGAAATTAAAACTTTCGTTGTTTTCCTAAGAAATGAGACCATTTTTCTCAAAGTCTTTCAAAACATGATTAAGTTTTAATAAACGACAACATAAGGCATATGTCCTTTCTAATTTGACTAAGTAAAAATTTTCCCGTTTTGAAAATTTTATAAGTTCTAGAATCGACAAAATCCTTATATACACACATATGGTGACATTGCACACATATGGTGTCGGATTTGACAAGTCAATGCGAGTGGTGTTTCATATTTTACTTAATAAAATTTTTCAATTTAGAAAAAAATTTCTAAGTCATGAAACACACATGCCCTAAAACACACAAATGGCGACAAATGCGCAAATGGATGTTTTTGGCAAAAGAAT
This sequence comes from Erigeron canadensis, assembly GCF_010389155.1. Lineage (NCBI taxonomy): Eukaryota > Viridiplantae > Streptophyta > Magnoliopsida > Asterales > Asteraceae > Erigeron > Erigeron canadensis. The sequence continues at coordinate 16,995,838 of NC_057762.1, read as the reverse complement.
TGGCAAAGGGCGTTGACTAGTCAAATGCGTGTTTCTTATGATGACGTCATCAAGAACACGCAAAATCTGGATGTGTGTGAAGATGAGTTTCTGGGTTCACAAGAACACGCAAACGATTTTGAAGAACATGCATATGACTATTCATCTTCTCAAAACACAATCCAGTTGATTTGAACCCTAAACCTTTAAATCTGGTACAATTAGTTTCATTTTGACCGATTTAACAGTTTCTTGATTCCATTTCTTCATCTATTTCATGTTAATAGTCCCATTTAGTGGTTTTATGTTCGAAATAACAAACCCTAAATATTTTGTCATTTTAAACACGAAATCTGGACTTGGAAGACTTGTTTATCATATACCTTTGTTCAATGAGTGTCAATGAGTGTTTATCATAGTGCTCGAACTGGGAACACGCAAATGGAGGTTTTTGAAGAACACGCAAATAATTTTGGGATAAAATCATTAAATGTGCGTTATCTTCCTTTTATATCCAAACAAACACGCAAACCCTAAAACACGTATACAAACACGCATATTTGGCCCAGTATGCCAAAAGGTGCAAATGATCATATTTCAGACCATAATCAGTTAGTTGCGTCTTCATCCATAACACTTGAGCACAACAACTAGCCGTAGCCATATATTCAGCTTCAGCCGTTGATAGTGACACACAATTCTGTTTCTTGGAAGACCAACTCACAATTTTATCACCTAAAAATTGTAAAGTACCGGAAGTGCTCTTGCGATCAAGCTTACAACCTGCATGATATGCATCTGAATAAGCAGTTAGATTGAATCCAGTATCCCTTGGATACCAGAGACCTAAATTGGGTGTACCCTTCAGATAACGAAATATTCGTTTCACAGCTTGAAAATGTAAATCAGTTGGAGCAGCTTGATACCTAGCACACATACATGTTGCAAACATTATATCTGGACGAGATGCTATGAGATACAACAATGAACCAATAATACTTCGATATCTCTTTTGATCAAATGGTTTCCCATTTTTATCAGCATTGATGTTTGTTCGAGCAGCCATTGGGGTAGAAATTGAAGAACATGAAGTCATATCAAACTTTTTCAACATATCATTTATGTATTTACCTTGTGATATAAAAATACCATTTGGTAATTTTTTGATTTGAAGACCCAAAAAGTAGTTCATTTCCCTAATCATACTCATTTCAAAATGATTAACCATAAGAGATGAAAAGTTTCGGCAAAATGTTTGACGGGTTGACCCAAAGATAATGTCATCAACATATATTTGGACAAGAAGAACATGCTTACCTTGTTTACGAATGAACAGGGTAGGGTCAATTGTGCCTTTGGTAAAGCCACCTCTTAATAAGAAAGTAGTTAAGGAATCATATTATGCACTGGGTGCTTGCTTAAGACCGTAGAGAGCCTTGTCTAACCTGTAGACATGGTTTGGCCTTTTAGGATCAACAAAACCTTCTGGTTGTTCAATGTAAACTTCTTCTTTGAGGTCACCAGTCAAGAAAGCTCTCTTTACATCCATTTGAAACATAGTGAAGTTTCGGAATGCGGCATAAGCTAAGAAAATCCGAATGGCCTCCATTCTTGCAACTGGAGCAAAAGTTTCGTCGAAGTCAACACCAGGTTGTTGGCAATAACTCTTTGCAACAAGTCAAGCTTTGTTCCTTACTACCACTCCATTCTCATCCTTTTTGTTCTTGAAAATCCACTTTGTTCCAATTGGATCATCTTTTCTCAGATTTGGAACTAATCTCCCTACTTTCAGTCTTTCAAACTGTGAAAGTTCTTCTTGCATAGCCTTAACCCACTCTGGATCACGAAGAGCTTCAGAGACGGTTTTGGGTTCAGTGTTGCTGAGAGTAAGTGCAATAAGACACTCGTTCACTGAAGTACGAGTAGTTACACCAGCTTGTGGATCTCCAATAATTTGATTAGTAGGATGATCTTTCAGCATACGTGACCATTTGCGATCATGAGGAAGAGAATCTTGTTGATGAATATCAACATCATTAAAACCTGAGTTTAGTTGAGAGATGGAATCATAGCTTGGTAGAACTGCTTCCTCATAGGATGGATGATCGAAGTCAAGTGGCACATACACATTTGGAGTGTTCATCGGATTTGTTGTCTGAGTAAATTGGGTAGGTTGTTCTTGAACATTCACTTGAGAAGAATTATTAGGAGAGGGTGGTGAAGAAGAATCATTAGAAGAGGATGAAGAACTACTACTAGAAGATGTAGTACCTTGCTCAGAAGAACTTGATGATGATTCATGATTGTTGTCAGGAACTGGATTATTTGTCTGAATTGGTTCAACGATGACTCGAGGTTTTTCATCATGAATCGGTTTGGAATTGTAGAATTCTTCAAAAAGAATATCTAATTCATCGCTTGTTGGAGTTGGAAACTTCTTGAATCTAGATGCTAAAGTAAAAGTCCTTGTAGAAGTACTTGAAGCACTTGCATCATTACTTGTTGGTAGCAAACTTTCTTGTTCAAAGATCATGCCTGACATCTCATCAAACCAAACATTCATTGTTTATTGAATTGTATTTGTTCAGTGATTGTAGATTCGATAGGCAATTGATGTCTTGGAATAACCAACAAAGTAACCTTCATCACCTTTCTTCTCGAACTTTCCAATGTTCTCCCGATCATTCAAAGTATAACAAATACACCCAAAGATATGAAAATAGTTGATGTTGGGTTTGCGTTTGTTAACAACCTCATAAGGAGTCTTCTCGAAACGCTGATTGACAATGGACCGATTCTAAGTGTGACAAGCAGTGTCAACAGCTTCAGCCCACATATTTGATGGTAACTTGGAATAAGCAAGCATTGTCCTTGCTGCTTCCACCAGCGTTCGATTTACAAAACTCATCAAAAACGGCATTCTTGAACTCAGTACCGTTATCCGAACGGATGTAACGAACTGGTAGTTGAAGATTTACTTGAGTAGAAGTGATGAAATCAATCAAAATCTGAGTTGTTTCATCTTTGGATGCAAGAAACTTGACCCAAGTATATCTTGAATAAACATCAACAATAACCAAGATGTATTTCTTCCCATTTCGGCTTTGTACTTTCATCGGCCCACAATGATCCATGTGAAGCAAATGAAGCGGTGCTAACGAATTTGGAGATTTCTTAGGTTTATGAGAAGCTCGCTTAATCTTCCCAACAGCACAAGAAGAACATACATGCTCACTTTCATACTTATAGTATGGTAAGCCTTCAACAAGATGCTTGTTGACTAAAGTATTGATTGTTGGAAAATTTAGATGAGAAAGCCTTCTATGCCGTAACCAAGAATTCTTTGACGTAGCCTTTGAAATGAGAAAAATATTATCGGTTGGTTGTTTATTATCTAGATTGACGATAAAAATATTATCATCGCGGTCGCCACAAAGAATGTCAACTCCTTCTAGAGTTTGAACTTTGCAAAGAGATTGTCGAAAAAGAACTTGAAGATTGTTGTCACAGAATTGTCCAACACTGAACAAGTTATGACTTAATCCTTCAACATAATGAACTTTCTTGATGACAATTCCATTGCGTTCAATGTCTCTATAACCTAAGATAGGAGCGAAATTATTGTTCCCAAATCGAACAGTTCCCATGAACCGTTCGATAAAGTTCTTGAGCAATGCTTTATTGCCAGTCATGTGTTTTGAACACCCAGAATTGAGTATCCAAACACAGATGGTTATTTCCTGCAATCAAAGAAATTTAACCGACTTTAGATACCCACTTGAAGATGGGTCCTTTGTGGTTAGTTAACACAGGCAGGGTATATAACTTAGGAAATGCATACAAACATGCTTTAGAATCAACATAAGCATTAACAAGCACATTATCAACAAGCACATTTGGATAAAAAGTACGAACATTCACACGGGAATTAAAGGTAACATGTCTACAAGCATTCACACCAACCACACGAGAACATGAATTAACATTGTTGACAAGCTCACAAGGCTTTGCCTTGGCATCATTAACATTGTCTAACAAAGATGACTTAAAATATGAATTGTTTGACTTAAAAGAAACACTTTTCTTCTTATTACCAGCCTTTCTCCTTCGCCTTTAATTCTTTTTCTCAATATTAGTGAACTTAGGTACTAATGACTTAGCTACCCATTTAGTATCACTATTTATGCTCTTTCCACCTGTTGAATTGAAACTTAGAAGATTAGAACGATGGGAATTAAACACTTTCATCTTGTTAGGAGCTTTTGGAGGTGGGGAAACTTCTTGCTTCTTTGGTTTAATGAAGAACCAACCTTATCTATCTCTATATCTAGTTGTACCATTTGATGTATCCTTAGTTAGCAAAACTGAGCTAGACTTAGACACCTTAGGTAAAGTACTAGATTGAGAGTTAGATGGAGAAGCCTTAGGATAGTCTTTCGGAAGTTTCACTTTGGTGTACTTAGGTCTGGGTGCGGTCTCAGCTTGTTCCTTTTAGACATGTTTAACCGGGGTAGGAACTTTTGGTTCTAACTTAATGGTCTTTGGTTTAGTCTTGACGAGTTTGGTCTTAACTCATTCCTTTGAGTAGTATGAAGTTGGAGCTTCGAAAATTGGATTCTGAGGTTTGGATTTCTCTTTTGTTTCAACTTTGATTTTGGTAGATTCAATCTTTTTTTCTGTTTCTGAATCAAAAACATGTTCTCCCTCCATGAATTTATCAAAATCATCTTTAGTGAAATCATTTGGAAAATTAAATTGCACTGGAGAGTGATTTGTTTTAGATTTTTTCAAAAGTTTTGAACAATTAGAAATCGTGGTGTCCAACTTCACATCACTGGTAGTCTCGGAAATTAGGTCAACTTGAACTGACACATCTTTGGTCTCACAAGAAAATTGAGTAGAAGTATCAACACCTATACTAGTACTAAGCTTAGGGTGAACAACTAACTCATCAAGAGTATTGCATGTGAAAAACCTATAAAAGTACCATACTAAGCTTGCTGTATTTTGATAAGTACATTCAAGAGAATCAATCAAGGTCTGAGTGGAGGAATTTGTAGATGAAACACAAGTAGTTTGGGTTGAATGTTCTACTAAATCAATTAGGTCAGTTTGAGTAGAAGCATTCTCACAAACTTTCTTAGCATGTACAACAACCAATTTATCCTCTAAATTTGGACTTTGAGACTTGAGATGATCAATGACTTTTTGTTGAGAATCCACCTTTTGTTGTAAACCTTCTATTTGTTTTTCCAAAAATGTTGATGGAATATACATTTTAGTTGGTTTAGGTGGAGGACAGACAGATTCTTGGTTTTGAAAATTCGATGCAATTTCTTCCAATTTAAAAATTGAAGACTCTTTTGTTTCGTAAGAAGCATTTAGAGCATCATAATTAACCAAAAACTCATCTTTTGGTTTCTCAACTTCATCGGTCTCAAATTCGTTATCCAATGGACGAATAAATTGTTGTACCATATGTAACAACCATCACCTGAGCGTTCGTCTGAGTGTACTTTTCCGTTCGAATAAGGTTAGTAACCATCAAACATAAGTCTAAAGACGTGAGTTTTTATGGATTAAAGTATGATTAAGACATGTCATTTTATTGTATACTAGTGTTTTAGATTTTTTAAGACTTGGTGCGAATGTTTGAGAAAGACTAGCTGTTTAATAGAAATGCCTAAATAAAGAATTAAAATACTTTCGTGAGTCAAATATAGTCATGTGACTAGTCTTTGTGTTCGTAATTCAAAAATATATCATAAAATATGGTCAAATCATTTCTATGACATTCGGTGTTCGCCCGGTAAGCAAAAAGGACTAAAACTGTCAGACGTTTCGTTAGTCTGACAGACCCCCCTTCCCTTGGCCTTGCCTATAAATACAAGGCCAAGCCTTTTGCCCTCTTTTCTTGTTTTGGTCGTTCACATAGCTACACACACACTCAAGGTTTTCTTTCAAGAATTCTAGCAAAATTTTCTATTGATTTTCGGTTCTAAACGCGTGTAAATCAATCAAGGCTTCAATCATCGATCAAGAAACAAGTGTGTATTATCATAATCATCCTCAAAAATGTGGGTAAGGCTGTTCTTCATCTATTTAATTCGTTCTATATGTATATATACGTTTACTTTTTTGGTATTTATCAAAAGCTAAGCAAATCATGTCTTTGATTATTGTTTGTGCATCTTTCGGTTACATTTGTGTGTAAGAACTGAAATTGAACTTTGATTAAGGTTTGACTCTACTCGTTATGCACTTATGTAATAGGTTTTGTGCAACTACAAATTGAAGATATCCTTTACTTGGCTAAAAGACTCAAAAACTAGTCGATTTCATATCCTAGATCAAGATTTGTGCAATTGTCAATCACATTATGTATGAAATCGGTCAAACATCACCCTTTTTGTACTGAGTTGTGTAACTTTTGTGCATCCAAGATCCATGGGTATGAATTCGCTAGCCATAATCTACGTCGTTTTAACAAAAATCGCATCGAAATCGTCGTTTTTGATCAAAATGCGTCCAAATCCGACCCCGAACAGGTCTAGCTCGACCTCTACCTGGTCTAGCTCGACTTAGGCAGGTCTAGCTCAACCTAAATCAGGTCTAGGTCGACCTCTTCTGGTCTAGTTCAACCTCTCAGAGGTTTTGTCGCTTAAACGTCTCGTAAAGTTACTAGTTTGACCCGAAATGACTTGTTTTAACTCTCGGACCCTTAAGTATTGGGAAGAACTCATTTTGACCTCTGTCCAGACCTGTCATGGTCGAGTTCAACCACTTCCCTACTCATATAATCGATTTCTTTGGCCTTTCGTGTCCATACGCGCTTAATCGGTTCTTAAACTTGACTAGTTTTCTCAAAAAGTGTAGTTTTGGTCCAATTGATTAACGTATGATTAAATGGTTTCAAAATAACATTTTTGGGCTGTAGTTGGTCGAGTTCAACCATAAGGTTGAGCTCAACCTCAACTCGTTTCGGTTTCGTAAGCTTTTCGGTTAAAATCTCCAGTTTCGTCTAGTTTCGATTAAATTCGAGTAAAACTTATTTGGGCTATGTAATGATTTCAAATCAGGTTGTATTGATAAAATAATGTATTTTAAACTTAAGAAAGGTCATTGGTGTCAAATCCAGACTCTTGTTCGGTTTATTTGAGTCTCGTAAATTTTAACAAACGCGTTTTAAAAGTAAAATAAAGACATATGGACTTAATGGCATTCCTAATAGGCTAAGACTTAAGACAAAAGACTTTCATTGTGACTTGCCATTTACTATTGATAGGTGTTGATTGTCGTGGACTTTGATTGTGCTTGTCGTGCTCGTTCGTTATACTTTCATAACACCTTTTAGGTGAGTTTCGTAGCCCCTCTTTTTACAAGTTTTGGGGTGGAAAGTATACTTATTTTCAAACAGTTTTGTCGTTTTCTGTTTTATGTTTAATATTGAGCCTGTGCGTATAGAGTTACTTGTGCCATTTGACGTGCTTTGATCTTATTGTTTGTGTGTGATTATGTGTTTTTTTGTTGTGCTTTGGACGTACTTATTGTATGAGTTGAGACTTGAGACTTTGGACTAAGGCAGGTACCGTAAGGCCGGACTTTGAGACATTGAGACATTTGGACTTATTATGGCGTAACTCTGCTCGTTATATATTGAACTATTACTTGTTTAGACTTAAAAGAATCGACAAAAGACTTATTTCTTTTATTAGACTTTTGACATACAACCTATGAACTCACCAACCTTTGTGTTGACACGTTTTAGTATACTTTTCAGGTGCTCAGGCTAATCAGGGATAAAGAATGCTATGCTAGGCTTGGACTTCGGAGAATAGTGCTCCTTATAAATTGTCAGACTTTAAGGCTACATGTCTTGGATTATTTCTTTTTGAACTTGGTTGTAATAAGCTATTTTAGCACTGTTATGACTTTGAACTCATGTTTTTGGGAATATATTTATTATATTCTATTTCTTTTAGCAGTATCTATGTAATTCCATGTCGTGTTGTACTTTTCATGACACCTCAAGTTTCCGCCAACGGTGGGGTGTTACACCATACCAAGTCGAAGAAATTTTTCATCATACAAAGGTTCTATTTCATTCTTGGCTTTTTTGCAATGGTGTGATATTCTCAAATCCCAACCCGAGAAGAAGATCACCTTTTGCAATTTTTGACTTGTTAAAATAGGCAGTGAAATCCAAGAAAAGGGTTCTTTTCAACTTTATATAACTTTTCTTGATAGAAAAGTATATTCTTTTTAAACTCCTCAATCTGTTTTTCAAGATTTTCAATCTCAACGCCCTTTAAAAAACAATTATGATTTAAGTCAGAAATCTTTCTTTCGAGTTCAACATTGTTTGGTTTAGCTTTTTGAAGCTTCTTATTGAGAATATCAACATCCATTTGTCTAGCATTTGCCCAAAACCATTCATTGGTCTTTTGAATTACAAGATCTTGATTGGCTTTTTCAAGATCTTGAATGGTCTTTTCAAGATTATGACATTTTTGTAATAACTTAGAATCAGGAGAGGCATTCAACTCATATTCTTTAACCAACACTTGGTCTTTATATAATTGAAAGTCTTGTTTTATAGTATCATGTTCAAAAAGTAATTTTGAATGTTCTTCAAAAAGTTTTGAAAATTCACTTTTAGACAATGAAATACTATTTTGCAACCTTTTGTTTTTGTTGGCTAAAGACTTAATATGAGTTTTCAAGTTTGACAAAGCTAATCTACATGACTCTTTATCCTTAATTGATGAAAAAGTAGAGTCGAGATTTACCTCATCATCCGGGTACTCATCATCAGTGCTTTCTGCTTCAAAAACCTTGTCCTTGGCCAACCTCGCCATAGAGCAAACATTAGCAGAGAGATCTTCATCCTCATCATCAGAGAGCAATAGCCATTTGTCATCTTCAGCGAGCAAAGCATGTCCAGCTTCAACTTGTTTGGCTAAAAGCATCTTCTGCTTGTAGTACTCATAGTTTCGCTTTTGAGGTTGCTTGCAATCAATAGCAAAATGACCTGGTATTCCACAATTGTAGCACTTTTTATCTGATGTTTTACCCTTCTCAACAACTCAAATCCTTCCTTCTTCTCAACATGCTTTGATCCACTTCCTTCACCTAGCTCATAACTGTTTGAATGATAGTGTTCCTTCTTTGGAAATGCACTTGTAGAAGAAGTGCGGAGATTGTTGTTTTTTGGCCTCGCTTTGTAGAATTTCTTCTTGAAATGCTTAGTTACTCCAGCAAAAGCTTGATTTAGTTCATCTAAAAAACCATCTCTTGAAGCCATGAAATCATCTCCCTCTTCATCAGATGAAGAAATAACTACCATTTGCCTTTTAAGAGCTTCAGAAACCTTCTTTTCAACAATCAAAGCCAAAGGATCAGCAGATACAACTTCTGGCATTTTGCTTGATGAAGCTTTGTTTAGAACTTGATGTTCATTGAGTTTGAAAGATTCATGAAGATTATGAATGGTGAACTTGGTCAGATTTTGATGTTGCTTAATCTGTGTTCCAAAATCTTCCCATTCTGGACCAAGAGCTTTGATGAATTTGATGTTTAACTCAATCTCTGATTTCTTGACATTGTTCTTCCTAAGTTCATTTATGACATTGCAGAATCTATAGTAGACAGCCTCTAGAGATTCATTTGGCAATTTGCTGAAGTTGTCAAACTCAGTCAACCCATTTGTCAATCTTATTGCTGAAGTCACGTCAAATCCTTCTATTTGTCTTGCCACCTCATCCCATATTTCCTTGGCTGTATCATAAGAATCAACAGAGCCATAGATTTCATTTGGTAGAGCTTTGTATAAGCATGATCTAGCTCTATTATCTGCAGCTGTTTTATCTTTTTATTCAGCATTCAAAAGATCAAGAGTGAATATTGCACCAGTAGTGGGATGGCGATGAACTTCAAGTCCATTAAGAATGTAATCTTTAAGCAGGTGACCATTTGGTTGACATTCCACATAATCCATAAATCTTTTCTTCCATAGTCCATAGGAACCACGGTAGAGAACTGGAGGTCTTGTATCTGAACCCAATGCCAATGCTTCGCGAGAAGCCATTTGAAAGAGATTTGTTTTGAAACTTGAAATGAAATAAGAGTTGAATAAAATTTGAAATGAAACGATCTAGGGAAAGATCGTTCTAGAAGATCGTTCTAGGATGAAGATCGTCTTGAGTGAAAGACAGTTGAAACGATTTTGAATGAGATCGTCTTGGAAACTTTGAAAGAAATTTGGCTAAGTATGGAATGAAATTGAAATTGAAGTAAGTTTTGGAATTGAATTTAAGAAATGAAATGAATTGAAATGAAACGATCTTGAGAGAATCGTTTTGGAATTCTGGAAATGTGACGGTCTTGGAGGAAGATCGTCCTAGAGTTGATTACTTGAAGAAATTATCTAAGTATTTTTGTAAAAAATGGACAGAGTTTCAGTATGAAATGGATTGAAAGAAATTTGAGCAAAACCAATTAATGAGATTAGTTACCCAGGAAGTGTGTGATTCCCAATCACAACGACTTCAAATGATCAACCAAACCACAACAACTTTTCAAAGAAACTGGGATGATCTTGTCAGGATCGTCCTAGAATCAGTGAGCTGAGACGATCTTGAGGAGATCGTCCTAGCTTTCTGTCACAAAATTATCAAGTATCAAATACTTTTCAAGTATTTGATTTGACCAAACCAATCCTTTTGGATTAATTAGCCACAAACAAACACTTCACACCATAACCACTTGTCAGAACGATCTTGAGGAGATCGTCCTACAAGCCACAAAGCTTAAAATATGAAAAGTGAAATATCAAGCACTGAGACGATTTGATGAAGATCGTCCTAGTGAGAATCGTCCTAGTATCATCTTCTTCATCATAAAAACTGGTATTTTCAAAAACTCCATTGATGACTTCTAAAAGCTTCAATATCTTTCAAATTACTGGGAGTTATGACTTGAAATAACTTGTAAAATGTTTGTTTTCACCTCCGCAACAAATCCTTAAACAAAATTTAGCAAAAGACACAACAGAACCAAATCCCAAATTTTAGCGCCAAAAACTAAAAAATTCAATCTCGAGTTATAGATTGAATTGGAACTTGAAACTTGACAGGATTATGTTTTAGACTATCAAGAATCTATTGGTGAACAAAAATCTATGATTTTATGTAATTTGAGCGGTGAAAAATGATGAAACAGTGGACGGATAGAAAAAACGGTTTTCGAATTTGATTTTTGATGAATTTGAGATTGAATTCAGTTATGAATCGATATCAGAATGATGTTTGCTCTGATACCACATGTCATAACACGATTTCTCGCCTGAATTCGAGCTTAACAATGGTGGATTTGTGTAGTGTGTGTGTTCTTGGTGTAAGTGTGTGAGTTGAGAGAGTTGAAAGTCTGATTTGATTAAATGTGTAAATGGAATGGGAAAAGGTTATGATTATCTAAGGTATGAGGGTATTTATACCTAAATACACAAATATGCTAATTATCACAATTAGCCCCTCAACCTTAGTAATCATTCACCTATGACCTAACTACAAGTAAGTCCACTAATTTAAATTACAATTTATCACTATTTTTGAATTTCTAACATGATTCTACAGATGTAATTCCAAAGTTAGATGACAGCTTCAAATGTGTTATTGCCATGTATAAATCAAATCTAAGAGGCACATGGAGTAATGTTGCTAAACCTTTTCCGATTCCACCATTTTTGCTCAATCTTGTACCGGCTAATAGTCCCCATCTTAGGACATATAGAGAGTGGTTAGACACAGTTTTGGGGTCTGAAAGCCGACATACTCCTACCCAAACTATGCATAGGTCGCCAAGTGAGGGTCCTAGGATAACAAAAAGAAAAAAAAAGGGGATAGAGGGCTGTTGAGCAACAAAGGAGAAAAACAAAAAGAGTATCATTAGAATCTCCCATCACACCCAATATCTCATCTTCTCAAACAACACCACCAACATCACAATCAACACAATCAATTCCAACAACACCTTCCACACCACTTCCTTCTATTTCTTCTCCGATTCAACCAATTCTTTCTCCACCACAATTATCAACAATTCTCGAAACAACATCAAACATCACTGCTTCCATTCCTGGGAGAAGATTAAAGATGCAGGCTCGAAGAATTAAATCCAAATCTGGTGTGTTAAAAATCACCAAGAAGAAGCACAATAAGAGACATTCTGCTTCATCTTCTGGTTTGCAGGGAGAGGAGTCGGGTACAGTTGCTATTGATCAATCTTTTGGTACCTCAACGGATTTTGATGATGATCATATTACGCAAACCATTGAGAGTGTGATATCGGATGTTATTTCATAGGATCAGGGCACTTGAGATGAAGTTGTGCCGGAGGTACAAGGAAGGAATGAGGGAGGAGTTGAAAATACCAGAGAGATTGAGAGGTCTGGGCTAGGGCAAGGGGGCGTAAAGAAAACGTTTGCCCTCCAATAGATGAAACAAATGAGTCTAGCCGGGATGACAACCCTAGGGTAGAAGTCGAGAGCTCCCCACTTTTGCATTCACAAAACTCTCCAAACCATTCTGACTCCTCACAACAGGAGTTAGTCTCACAAAGGCATGGGGAACAACCACGCTCACAACACTCTCCTCATTTAGAGGATGAGAGTGTTGAAATCAGAGAGGAATAACCCCACCTCTCGCATTCAATTTGTGCACTTGAGTCTAGATCTCCTAGGGACACGGACCTGCAATCTCAGTTTAGTACTGATGCCAGAACAAGCGAAGAGGGACCCACTTTGTGTGACCCTCTAGGACAACTGCTTGGAAGTCCTGCCTTAGCTAACATCATGCCAGCTTTAGACACAGGCATTCTCAGTGACCCCAGTGTTGTGAGTGGTGTTACCCAACAACAAGTCCCGGACAGTGATTTATCACAGTCTAGGGCACAACTTGAATCTGGTTGTGAAGCCAATGAATCCGGAACTGCTGGTGAGGGTATAACTCGACGATCTGCAAGAAATCCTGAAACAGCTTCAGTTGGTTTAGGTCACACCACAAGTGTGCTAACAACCTTTGGGTTGGATCTACTATCATTTCAAACACCAACACCAACTCAAACAACACAAACACCCTAACAAATTTCATCAACTTCTACCCAACAAGACAAATACAACACATGCAATCATTTACTACAAATCTTGAGGTCTGAAAGTGATAGCATTAACATGATTGATAGGGGAGTATTGAATGCTTTGGAGTTGAGGGATAGAGAATTAGAGTATGCACGTCAAGTCCAAGCTTTGAAAGAGCAAGTACAAACTCAGAAGGTTGAATATGATGCCAAACTTGCTGCTTTTGAGCTAGAGTCATGCCGACCGGCCTCGGTTTCTACGAGACGGGATGATCCTGATTCAGATGATCACCCCAAGGGGGAGAACCAAGGAGATGGTCAAGCTAATATTGATGATACTTCGGCAAGAGTTGAGGAAACCAACATTGATGTAGAGATGGGGGAAAGGAATGAAGGTGGACAAGAAGAAGGAATTGAAGATAAGGCTGAAATAGATAGATTAGTTGAATGTAGAGCTAAGTCTAATGAAATGTGGACAGAACTTGGTTTGAATATTGAAGAAGTTGAGAATGCTGAGTACATGGATGAAATAAGGAAAAGATTAGAAGACATGTTTGGAATGGGAGAGATTGAAGGAGAAGAGGAAGAAGAGATTCTTGATGAAGATGTTGTTGATGAGGCTTTAATTGAATTTGCTGAAGGAGAGGCAGACGCAGAAGCAATCAAAGACAACATTGTGTTGAGTGTTTTGGAATTTGTTGAAACTAAAAAATCTACCGATGAACCAGTGTTTGAAGAATTCGATGATCTTGAATATTTTACAACTGGTCCTTCAGGTAGAAATGAAGCTGAAGAGTCAACAATTCCATCTGTGTCAACTCCAAAGCAGTATTTATTCAATGATTTTGAAGGGTTTGATGAGCTGAGAAAAACTCCAGAAGCCACTTCCTGACTACTTCCCTACAGAACTTACCGAAGAACAATGGAACTTTGTTAATAGGGGGTACTTCCTCAGAGATCAAGCTAGAATGGTTGCACTTGGCATTAAGCTAAAGCAAGCTGCAATTAACTTAAGATTTTTGGAGGAAAGAGCATTTCTGATTTTCTGTGGAGCTACTAAGGTTGTTAAAGTAGGAAGACCGGAATTTGCTGCTATGTACAAGTTTAAGGATCTAAAACAAGTTGAAGAATACAGATCTCTCCTTAAACTTGCTGATAGCTACAATCCAAACATTCTTGAAGATTAGAGGAAGTTTAGGATCGTGGTGCTGATTAGAGTGATATTGATTAGAAAAACTCACATCTCTATACCTTGTTTTCATGTCAAGAGAGAAAATGGCTTGATATATAGATTCAGTGAAGCTCACTTCAAACTTCTGCTGGTTGATGACATAATTTTCCTCTACAACCACTATGTAAATGCCATTCAAAGATATTGTGAAGATCTTATAGCCTTTGATGCAGTGAAGAGATACATGTCGAGCATCATTCAACATGCATCATTGGAAGAATTTCAGATTGGGTTTGAGTTGGTTAAGAGGAAGATTAATGTTCCGTATCCAGATCAAAGTCTTTACACAGAAGATATAGAAAGGTTGAATATTGGTCATGTTCTCGAGAAACCAACACTTGGAGTAATTTTTATTAACAGCAGGAAAAAGAAGATCTTTCTTAAGATGTGCAACCTTGCTTCTTACTCTGATGGAACCCTGGAATTCTGTAAGAATGTGCTGTTATGCTTATCTGAAGATGAAGAGTCTGATCAAAAGAAAGCTCTGTTTGATAAAGTAATCAGCAAAATTGATAAAAGACTAGGTTTCAAATAGAGTATTAGAATGATAAGGGAGGCAAAGAATGTTAAGAAGTCCAAGTATGTTGAAAGAAGAAGGGGAGGATGCTGGATCAAGTATGAACCTAGTAATGTTTTGGGACCACATAACATTCCTTCTAGAGATATGAAGCAAACATGGTGGTCCCCGAAGATAAACCTGAAGGTGACAACTGGTTCTGGCATCCAAACAAAAACAGAACAAATAATCGAGCATAAAGACTATTGACTCTCGGATACATTTTGACAAATCACTACTAAGGGGGAGATTGTTAGAAATATAATTTCTAGTAACTGAATTGTATGTTTATAATACTTTGTACTTGTTTGTATTTCTCATAAGTATGAAAAGGGGACTAGTGAAAATTGTATAGGAGTATATAAAGCCCCCTTCATAGCTTTGAATTGTAACCTTAACACATTTCATGCAATCCAATCTTTCCACACACACATACTTTCTCTCTCGGTATTTACACACATTTACACACACACGACCTCCATTTACACACACTAAAACACATATTTAAGTTCAATTACATACATTACAAAATCGTCCCTACGTCGCCATGGCGCTAGCACCATATAACCTCTATCAAAAGAGGTAATAAATGGTTGTAATGTACAATTCTGGAGGCTTACAAGGGTCATTAACAATGTGTATGGAAATTTAGGGATATAATTGGTGTTAAAAAGAAATAACACAACAATTAACAAAGTTTTACATTATAGTCTAGTCCAACACAACCCGTATCACTAGTTGCCATCTATCCAAAGCCCAAAAGACTTTATCCCGACACTACTCCCCAATAGAACGATAAAAAACCGACACTATTGTGGTGTATGACATTCAAAACAACTTCTAACCACCATAACATACCACTATTGGCTTTAACAAACATTGCCAACTTCAAAAGAAAATAATCAACAATGTAAGAATATTTTAGTTGGTTTAAACAAACGTACCAACTCAAACTCCAAATATTTAACAATTGTTGGTTTAATTTAACTTACCAACTTCCTTTGATTTGACAAAAATGAGGGAAATACAATCTGACAGTCCAAGTTCATTTTTCTTCTTTTTTTTTTTTATAATTCTGTTTTTCAATCTTTTTAATGAACTACTTTTACTCTGCCTAATTGGTACCCCCTTTTTATAATCTTTGAAATATGTTGACAAATCATAACTCTTACTAATTTGAATAATCTACACTTTATCCATAATCATGACGAAATCAATCTACCCCAACAAACGGAAATACACCAACCCGACATGACTAAGACAACCCCAAACCATCTAACTAGTATAGGCAACTAATGATCAACCAAGGATTTCGACTATCGGTATGGTGAGGATAGGTTTACATAT
Source organism: Erigeron canadensis (assembly GCF_010389155.1). Lineage (NCBI taxonomy): Eukaryota > Viridiplantae > Streptophyta > Magnoliopsida > Asterales > Asteraceae > Erigeron > Erigeron canadensis. Next base: position 16,979,591 of record NC_057762.1, on the reverse strand, counting down.
TTAGGTGGATTTAAACACAAACAAAAAGGTGAGGCTCAACAAGTTTCCTAAGTGTATCTTGCACTAAAAATGAGTGCAACAAGGGTTTAACAAGGAAATTCACTAACCGATATGATTAGCTACTAAGCACATTAACAAAACATGCACATAACAATCTTTTATGAAACAAAGGGTGAAAATAAAAAGATTTAATCCTACATTTACTTCTTTATCATTTAGAAACCACGGAATGCTCAACTAGGACAAGTTCTAGAATCAATGCTATCACCAGCACACTCATATCAAAGAAGAAATAATCAGAAATGGAATGATTTAACCTCAAACTTGCACATCATAGTTCAAAGTTCTAATAGAACCCTTACTCTTGAATAAATCCAAAAGCCTATGAGAGGGACAAATTTACAAGGCAATCAAACCAAAACCGTAACACCTAGCAAATCTGTAAATGAATCAAGAACTCACATATTTGGTGTTTTGGAATAAAAGTGTGCTAGTCATGTGATCAATCCAGAAGGGATTTGCCTAATTGATCATTCAAAACACATTTCACAATTTAAAAATTTTAACCAAAAGGAACATATAGTTTAATTACTAATATGATTAAATCCTATATGATAAAAGTAATTAAACTACAAGGACAAGCAATCAAAAGTTTAAAAAGTCTCAAAAATCACCCGGCTTTTTCCTATTTACCTCTCCCCCCATACTTGAGTTGTACATTGCCCTCAATGTACAATGAGCTAAAGACAATCTATGGGAAATAGGTAAAAGCAAAAATAAAAGAAGAGAAAAGAAAAGACCATGAGAACTTGCCGGATGTTCGTAATGTTCTTATGCTCGGTAGAATCGTCGAAAATAAATGGGCGTTGAACTTACTGCCAGCATATGCACATGGATCGCTACCTTCTAAAATGCATAAAACATAACCAAAAGAAAACTAAAAACATCATTAGTAACATTAAAACATTAAAACGTCATTAGTAATCACCAAACCCTCCCCCCATACTTATTGTTCAACCATACAAAACCAAAGAACTAAACTAAGTACGGAAAAGAAAAGTGTTTTAGCGCCAACAAAGGCGATTACAAACCAAATGAAATAAAAACTAAAATGAAAAGTGTAGTCCAACATGTCCAAAGTTCCAAGATGAACCAATATAATCATGATGACTCAATGCCCACGGAATCCGGCACCACCATCTCACCATCAACAACTCATCAACCAACAAACTCTAGAAATCACGAAGGAGGAAAACATGAAGGTACACCATCCGCCCCGTCAGGATCACGTGACTCAGAAAACAAATCCCCACTAGGAACAATGTTAGGCATACCCATGGTAGATCGACCACCAGCCTCATCCCTTACTGGTGTAGAATAACTAAAGAAATCACCTCCATAACGAGGTACACCGGTGTACATACTGAAATCGGTAGACTGAGTAGTAGGATCAAAAGCTGGTGGCTGGTAACTATACTGCTCCTGCTGATATCCCTGCTGAGGGAAAAAGAAATCAAAGGCACGCTCATTAGGAGGCGTGATCTCGGGAGGAGTATAGCTAACAAACTCGAGACGCTGAGGCTCGGGAAGATGACTATGATCTTGTATATGCTGCTCCCGAAGCTGCCTCTCCCATAAGGGACGACAATGCTCCTGCTGGTCTACAACTTGATGAAGTATACCAGTCATCGAGCGAGTCTGATCAAGAACCAAGTTGATACGAAATTGCCCCTGAGTTCTCTTGAACTTGCTCAGATCGAGTCATACTGGACTCAGCTCAGGCCATGATGATGTTTCCCTCAATGGCACACTTTGGGAAGATGATTGGTGATGCTATCTACCCCCTAGGATTCACCTTACTTAAGTGGGAAGACTGAAATATTAGGGGAAGTTTGAAGATCAGCTCGAAAATTCGTCCAATCTGGGCCAACTTGGAAGAAGAGTCAGCTTGGGACGCCCAGTCTGGGTCAGCTTGGGCAGAGTCAGCTTGGAGCAGAATCAGCTTGGGATTTTCAAACACTTATCAGTTTTGATGCTTTCAATAATCAGGTCAAGTCATGTGATTAACACGTGCGTGTGGCTTTTCTAGATGGTTCTGAATAAGGATAAGAATTCAGTTTCATGTTTTTGTATTGTTGTGGTGACACCTGATCATAGGAGAAGAAGGATACAAGTGGGGACCAGAGAGAGAACCTTTCACTACCCTACAGTTGCAGATTATGCTCTTCATTCCTATTGGTTGATTAATATCAACCTTGTACTAGTTGTCTAGGGTAGAATATTCCTTGTCTCTTGTATTTCCTCTATAAATAGAGGTTGTCTTTCATTTAAAAAGATCAGAGTGTGTTTATGAAAAGTTTGATAGAGCTGAATTTTATTCATTTGAAAATCTTCTTTACCTTTATAGATCTTTGATCTTGGTGGTTTGAAGTGGTCCCTTTATCAGTAATCTTGGTGGCTTTGCCTTTATAGATTATTATGGTGAGATCTCAAAATCTTCATTACTTTTATCTGTATTTGTGGTGGCTTAGCCTTTATCAAATATAGTGGTGGTTTTGGAATGTTTTTGGTATTTGACTATGGTGGTTCAGTCCTTTACGAGTCAAGTATTAGATTCTTTTGTTCTTGTTTCGGTTTATTTCCACTGTTTCATTGCTGCTGTATTACTTGTTCTTATAGTCAGCTTGGGCGTGTTTTGTTATAAATTCAGAAAAATCCTACAAAATTAGTTTTAATTCCGCTGTGCTTGTGTTTTGTGAGTTGACTCAGTCTGACTCTGAGTATTTTACCTAAATTTCACATCAGATTAGTATTAAAGAAAGGTTCAAAAAAAGTTTTCTTAATCTTTTTGTCCTTGGGGTTGTGTTGTTTGATAGTTGTTCTGAGTTTTCTTTGTTAAAGTATGGCTTATAGAAGAAATATGATTTTGGAAGAAGCTCATAATCTTAGAAGGGATAGACAGATCGAAGCTCTCCAAGAACAGCTTGGAAGGGTTGTTAATCTGCTAGAAGATGGTCGTGTGAGGTTAAATAGAGAAGTTGTTGCTGTTAGTGAAAGGGGTTCTGGTTCCCAAGACCTTAGTCTTGGATCTGATAGTACTCCTAGATCTTCTAGCGAGTCTGATGCTTCCAGTCAGCCTAGGAGGAGGCATAGGAGGCATAAGGTTGATGTTAAAGATATTAAGGTAGACCCACCAGATTTTGTTGGTTCTTCAAACCCAAAAGATTACTTTGAATGGGTTCAGATTATGGACAGAATTATAGAAATTAAGGGGTATGATGATAGAAAAGGATTCAAGGTTGCTGTTATTAACCTGAGTAAGTATGCATCAGCTTGGTACGAAAACATGAAGGGTGAAAGAGAATATAAGGGTAAAAGTAAAGTCAAGACCTGGTCAAAGCTGAATGAGGTTATGCAAAAGAGGTTTGTTCCTCAAGCTTATAAGTAAGAGCTTTATATTCATATGAACAGCTTGGAACAAGGTAGTAAGGAGGTTGTTGAGTATATAAGGGAGTTTGAACAACTTAAGATCAGAACAGGGGTGAAGGAAGCTGAAGAGCATACTATTGCAAGATTTATGGGTGGTCTGAATTCCTTAATTGTTGAGAAGATGGAGTTGCAGCCTGTGTGGACATTTGAAGGTGTTTGTAAGCTGGCCATTCAGCTTGAGAAACAACTAAAAAAGAAGTCAGCCTATAAGTCCATTCCTAAACCTGTTGTACCTGCCAAGAATCCTATCTTTAAAGAAGTTCATACTGGAAAAGAGAAGATTGGAGAAGGGTCAAAGGAGCCTAAGAAGAGATGTTTCAAGTGTCATGGGTATGGACATTTCCAAGCTGAGTGTCCCAATTTGAGGGCTCTTACACTAAAAGAAGTTGAAGAACTAAAGGCTGAAGCTGAGTATGAAGACAAGTGTACTTATGATGAAGATCCTAGTGAAGAGGAGTTTGTTGAAGCTGATGTTGGTGACATGTTGGTAATTAGAAGAGCAATGCATGCTAATGAAGCTTCTAATGATAAAGCTCAAAGGGAAAACACATTCCATTCAAGGTGTACTATCAAAGGAAAGGTGTGCAGTCTGATTATTGATGGAGGAAGCTATGCTAATGCTGCATCTACCTATATGGTGGACAAGCTGGGTCTTTCAACTACCAAGCACCCACACCCATACAAACTACAATGGCTCAGCCCAGGCAATGAGGTAAAAGTTAATCGCCAAGTAGTTATTCCTTTTTCTATTGGTGCTGTTTATCAAGATGAAGTCACTTGTGATGTTGTGCCTATGGATGCTTGTCACTTACTGTTTGGTAGGCCTTGGTTATATGATAAGTATGTGTACCACAATGGTCACTTAAATACTTACTCTTTGTTTATTAATGGGAAGAAAGTCACACTGACTTCTCTAAGACCCAATGAGATTAATAAAGCTGAATCAAGCACTAGGGCTGATAGATCTTTATTTATGAGTCAAATTGATGTTGAAAAAGAGGGATTGAGCATCAGATTGACCTGATCCCAGGGTCAATTCTTCCTAATAAAGCTACATATAGATGTTCCCCTAATGAGACTAATGAGTTACAAAAGCAAGTAGATGAGCTGATTGCTAAAGGCTATGTTCGAACTAGCATGAGTCCTTGTTCTCTTCCATCTTTATTGGTGCCAAAGAAAGATGGTTCTATGCGTATGTGTATTGATAGCAGGGCCATCAACAACATCACTATCAAGTATAGATATCCCATTCCTGGATTGGATGATATGCTTGATGAGTTACATGGGTCTAGTGTATTTTCAAAGATAGATTTGAGAAGGGGCTACCATCATATCAGAATAAAGGAAGGAGATGAGTGGAAAACAACCTTCAAGATTAAAGGTGGGTTGTTTGAATGGCTTGTCATGCCATTTGGACTATCTAATGCACCCAGCACTTTCATGAGATTAAAGAATGAAGTGTTGAGGCCTCTTATTGGCAAGTTTGTGGTTGTATACTTTGATGATATCCTGGTTTATTCTCAACCTGAGAAGGAACACCTGGAACATTTGGAAGTTTTGTTTGAGCTGTTAAGAAAACACCACCTCTATGGCAAGTTAGAGAAATGTAATTTTATGGTTAGTAGTGTTGTATTTTTGGGCTATGTGGTTTCTAAGGAGGGCATTTCTATGGATCCATCCAAGGTTGAAACAATCAGATCCTGGCCCATTCCTTCTTCTATTACTGAATCCAGAAGTTTTCATGGCTTAGCCTCATTTTATAGAAGGTTTATGAGAGATTTCTTTACAGTTGTTGCTCCTATAACCGATTGTCTAAAGAAAGGGGTGTTCAGTTGGCCTAAGTCAGCTCAGGCTGCTTTTCAATCTTTAAAGGAGAAGCTGAGTTCAGCTCCTGTCCTTTCTTTGCCTAATTTTGATTCACTCTTTGAACTTAAATGTGATGCTAGTGGTGTTGGCATTGGAGCTGTGTTGATACAAGATAGAAAACCAATTGCTTACTTTAGTGAAAAGCTGAATGGATCCAAGCTGAATTATAGTACTTATGACAAGGAATTTTATGCCATTATTCAAGCTATTGATCATTGGTCTCACTAAAAACCAAAGCAGATTGTTTTGTATTCTGATCATGAAGCTCTCAAGTACATTAACGGGCAGCACAAACTGAATCAAAGGCATGCTAAATGAGTTGAATTTCTGCAGATGTATTCTTTTGCCTCCAAGCATAAGACTGGTTCTGATGCGTAAATCACGCGAAAAACTAAGCACAGCGGAATTCAAAACAACTATTTTTGGTATTTTTTGGATTTTATGAAATAAACAACAAAACAAGACGATATATAAAATGATAGATAAAAGAATCCACCACCAAGATTCGTAAAGGCCAAGCCACCAGAACCAAGGATAAAGAAAACACTCCAACCCACCACTATGTTTGATAAAGGTCTAGCCACCACAAACACAGATAAAGGAATCGAAGATTTTGGATCTCACCATTATAATTGATAAAGGATGAACCACCACAATTATAGATAAAGGGATCACTCCAAACCACCAAGATCAAAGATCTATAAAGGTAAATGAAGATTTTTAAGAAATAGAATAATTATCAAACAACCATGGTCTACCCAACAAAATATGACAAGCATCCATAGGAACAACATCACAAACAACTTTATCTTGATAAATAGATCCAATGGAAAAAGGAGTAGTAACTTGTCGATTCACTTTTACCTCAGATCCTTCACTAAGCCAATGCAACTTGTAAGGACGGGGATGCTTAACTGTAGGCAATTCCAGTTTTTCCACCATATAAGTTGAAGCAGCATTAGCACAACTCCCACCGTCAATGATCATACTACACACCTTGCCTTTAACAGTACATCTAGAATGGAAAATATTTTCTCTCTAGGCAGTGTCATCTACAATTTCATCAGTATGCATTACCCTTCTTACCACTAGCATCTCTCCAACATTTGCACCTATGCATGTCTCTTCAGTTTCATCTTCATAATACACTGGTTCATCTTCTTCAGTATCAACATCTGGTAAGCTTTCAATCTCTTTAGCAGTGAGTGCTCGCTGGTTAGGACACTGTGCCTGGAAGTGACCAAAACCATGACACTTAAAACATTTTTTTCCAACTGGTTCCTTGAATCCTCCAGTTTCCTTTTCTTTGCCTCTAAAGGACTGTTGACCAGTTGTACTGGGCTTTAGAACTGGTTGAGTAACTGGTTGACTAGAACTAACTACTAGCTACTAGCAAGGCATTTATATTTCAAGTTGTGTGCACTTGTGAGTCACTACATAGATATACTCCTGAACTACAGTCATGCTCGCTAGCTAAATACAAAAATAGTCATACAATATTATCATCTTTAATAGTTGAGACATCGGTGACAGGTCGGTGATTCCTCACGCGCAGAGCGAAATAACTCAACTAAAAGTTCACATCGAGACAGCGGTGACAGGTCGGTGATTCCTCACGCGCAGAGCAACATAACTCGATGTATTTATAGATTTTACTCGTTATTAGTTTTTTAAACTTTTATTAATCTATTGATTGCCTTTCTTTAGATTTACTACATTATTCATGTAATAGACATTATCAGAGATCCCAGATGACTCATAATCCTACTCCGCATGCATCTAGTTTACATTAAATAGTGTGAGATTTAAGGTGAACCATACATCTAAACTACTTCCTACACAAGCACTTATATTAAGTCCAATTAATACACCTATGCTAATAACTAGAAAGCTCTAAATTGCTAGGTATATTAAAGTACGGTTAAGTGTGCTATCGCAAACATAATCGCATACAGTTTCAGTCTAAGCTCTAATACAGTTGGAAACATGAACAACCGCAAATTTATATTTAAGCTACCAATTCTAACTAACCGTTCATCCTACCAAGCTAATATTGCTTAATTATCGTCAGCTTTTGTCTACTTACAAAGCTTATATTCTCAAAATAGTTTTCAGACACTTTAAAAACTTAAATTTGCATGAAATAAGTAGTAGAAAACTTGTTCAAATCAAACAAAGGGTAATAGACATAGAAAACAAAGGGTAATAGGAAAAACACGTAAAAAGTAAATATAAATAGGATTAACGAAACTTCCCGGGTCTGAAATTGCATGATTGGTATTTGAAGATGGCAAATTTGGAGCAACTTAAACATGATGAGCTTCTGATAACTTCAATCATCTCCATTTGATGGTGATCCATTGTTGCGTCTCCATCTTCTTTTCTTTTTGGTATTTTCTGATTTTTTAATTTTTTTAGATTCTTGGGTTTTTCTGATTTTTTTGGTTTTTTGGCGACCTGGTGCGCAGAACGGAGCTGTAAGCGGAGTTGGTGGAGCGGGTAGCGGCGCTGGTTGAGGTTCCAGCGGCGCTAGTGAGGTGCCTAGCGGCGCTACTTGCCATTCCTGCCCTAGGAGCGGTGCTGGTGATGGTGCAAGCGGCACTGGGCTGCCCTGATGCAGTCCCAGCGGCACTAGAGTGTCTTTAGCGGCGCTTGTGACTCCTGTACGTGTTCCGAAGTCTGATTTCTTCTGCGATTTGATGCTCGAACTCCCCCACACTTAGCTTTTGGCCAAGTGCATGGTTTCCTTCAGACTACAAAGCAATATACTCCTGCAAACTTCAATCATAATATAAAAATGGAAAAATACGTGCTAAAACAAAAAATAAAACATAAAGTACGATTACAATAAGTTACTTGTTTCCTTTTATCCTTAAAAGCTTGCATCTGTGATACTCAAAACATACTCATAAAGTATCATGAATGATAAAATTCAAAACAATCACTTAGTTGCAATTAGTCACAGTTTCCTAAGAAATGAAAAATAAAAAGAAAAATTACTGCTTGGGTTGCCTCCCAAGAAGCACTAAGTTTAACGAGTCTTCAGCTGGACTCGGCCTAGGGACTAGGTTGAGGAGTATGGGTTAGGCCTAGGGCCAACACCCGTTGGTGTTCGTTCGAAGTGACTTATAGCTTCTTTGACGTTGAATCCTCTCTTCTCCTCCAAGCTTTCTAAGTTCTTTCGTGTTTCAGTAGCTTCAACCATTTCCACGTCGATCGATGTTTGATTTCTAGAGCTGTTGATGTTGGAAACGGGTTTAATTTCACAAAAACCGGAGCTGCAAGGGGTACTAGCGGCGTTGGTGGATGGGGAGCGGCGTTGGTTGCCATCCTGAAGGGTACCAGCGGCGCTGGTAGGTCCCCAGCGCCGTTGGTTATCACCTGAAGGAGTTCCAGCGGCGCTGGTTGTCTCCAGATGGGTGGCCAGCGGCGCTGGTCTGTGTCCCCAGCGGCGCTGGTTAATTTTACTATCCTCTCTGGTTCGGATAGTATGATACTTTTCACCAATCCTTCATTGAACATCCTCTTTGCTCGCACGTTTAATCCATTGTAGAATTCTTTTACTTGACTCTTGATGTCTCTCTTTTCAGGAGGTAAGCAATCTAATAGTCTTTTCATTCTTAACCAAGCCTTTACGCAAGGCTCGCCTTTGGCTTGTTTAAACATCTTCATAGCAACCAACACCTTCTTTTCTTGAGATCCCTTGCATACGTTGTTTCCTAGTTCTCTTTTACTTCCAACTTTCTCCTCCTTCTTACTAGGCAATGGCCCTTTACTATCTCCTGAAATCTTCTTAGCTTGATCTTGCTTTTCTATCTTTGATTCCGGTTCTTCAAATCTAACCTTTCTACTCAAAATTCTAGCTTCAATACTTGCGACCATTTCTGTCTTTTTGGCTTGCTTCCTCCTTGCTCTATAATCTTCTTTAATATATCCTGCTTATGTCCCTCTAAAATACCACATGCTTCCTTCACTCGGTATTCTAGCGGTAAACAGGATATAGCTATTCGTTTTAAAGGATCATCCATTTCCTTGTACTTCCACAACAGAAGCACATGTTGTCCAAGTTGGTCTGCCAAATTTTTAAATCCCTTCAAGGCTTCCTCGTGCGTTCTATAACTTTCTTGATGAAAATTCCCTATTTTATTCATTATCTCACAATGACTATACGACACGGTAAGCTCGTATTCCTTCTCAGTCAGGTGCAGATCCATTCCACTTCCACTAATGATCGGTTTGCTGGACGATGAAGTTTGTCGGCGAAAATTTGATTGCTGAACTGATTCTCCCAGCGGCGTTGGTGTCCTTCCAGCGGCGCTGATGTGACCAGTTTTAAATTCAGAGCGCATCTTTGCATTGAGGATGCTTCTTTCCATTCTCCAGTCTATTATTTCTAATTGATCTAGATTTAATATTCATGTTACACCTGAAATACACTAAACTAGAGATAAGAAAACTAGAATAAAGCAAACACGGAAACACAAAAACGATTAGTAACTTCTAAAACAAAACGAAATCTAAATCTAAATGCAAACAGTCTTGTCTTACTTCTAGAAAATAATGAAAAGAAAATATTTTTGGATTTTTGATTTTAGAGAAATGAAAATGCAATCTAATTAAACTAACCCTAAATTTAACCTAATTTACCACTTAACCTAATTTGACCTAAAATGAAGTACTGAAAAGTAACTACTTCATGCCGAAATAAAAAATAGGGTCAAACTCCACTACTAAACTAAGAATACGTCGCGTTCCCGGCAGCGGAGCCAAAAGACTTGATGTGTTGTTTTTATTCTTGTCTTTAAATTTATGTTGTACAAGTAACTATCTAACCTAAACACACATAACGAGCAGAGAACTTGGTCAGTGTAATATAGCCTAGTGGTAAATTACAGGATCGTTCACAGGGACGCGTTGCGTCACCTAATCTAGTAAAACGTGTAATTCTAGTTTGTTTGGGGGTTTTTCACTAACTCCTAATAAACTAATATTTTTAACAGTAAAATGAAATCTAGCCGCAACCACTTTTCAGCGAGAGGCTAATCTGAAAATATTTTGAAAAAGCAAATAACAGTAATTAAATTAAAATACTTGTTTGGCATCTCCGATATCATGGTGGGACCAAATATTATCCTACTAGTTTGCCAATCTGTTGGAACTTAATCACGGTTCAGATTCTCGTTAGATTCACTTTGCCTAGTTAGTAGTGCTGTCGCTAGACTCACACTACCCTTTAAAACAAATTCTCGCTAGATTCATTATTTTAAGCATTAATGACCTAATGTTTGTGTTACTAATTCATCTTTTAATTATCTGGCTCTTAAGCCATGACCAGATATAATTCCCTCCGGTGACCACAGTGCTCGGTTACAAGTCAAAGGATCGCTTCTGGCATTGTTAAGCTTCATGTTCAATTCATCCTAGTTACTATGGTTCTGGATCCCTCGGCTACAAGTGAATCACTTTTTACTTCTAGTTATAATCCGACTAGTCATTTTCTATCCTTGCATATTAGTCCTAATGTATGATCATAGACAACCATCGGAATTAAACTAATATGTTCTGATATAAAACCAATAGCAACATGAATTACTAATAAACATGGATCTACAATAAATAGTAAAGCACATTCCAACAGAATCTAAACAAACACAGTAAAACAATAAGCGTCTACATGATTACATCGATCCAAACAAGTATTCAACCTACTAGCCTAGCATTAGTAAAGGAATAACAAAGTCTGAAAAGATGAAAAACATTGTTCAATAATATAAAGTAAATAAAGATGAAAGATCTAGACCAAGAATGAAGATCAGAAGGTGTTAGAAGCTCCAAAACCTCCTTGGAATCTGCAAAGTAGATCTAGGGTTGTTGATGGGCGGCTAGGGCTGCTGAATCGGCTCTCTGTTAGGGTTTTGAGGGTTAGTTCGACTTAAATAGAAGTAAAAGTCAGTTTCTGATCTTGGCCGACCAGCAGCGCTGGTCCTGGGCTTCCTTGGGCTAGCAGCGCTGGTGACTAAGGAAGCAGCGCTCGTGGATGGCCAGCAGCGCTGGCATGGTGGCCAGCGGCGCTGGTAGTTGCTGTTCTTGTTTTTGTGTCTTCGTTTGGCTCCCAAATCACTTCCTTGTGTCTTGTAACTTCATAGGCTTCCTTCTTGATGTCATTTACCCTCTCTCCTTTGTTTCCTGAGATCACCATCCTTGCACATTGGATCTTTCTCCCCCTGAGATCCAAGATTATCAACTATCTCAATTAGCTTGACATAATCTACATCAAAGCTTGCTAGACCTTCAGTTTGGCTTTCTATTGCCTCTTTGTGTTTATTCAGCTTCTTGACAACTCTTTTCAGATGAAAAGTTGTCTCTGACTGAATCTTCTGTAGAGCCTCATGACTGGTCTGAAGTTGAATGTTTTCATTCTTCAACCCTTCAAGTGTTTGATGGTGTGACTTTTCTTGCTTGGAAAATCTTTCCGTTAAGCTTACAATCAAGACTCTCATATCTTCTAGTTCTTTCTCTAATCTTGACACAATGTCTTCATTAGATCTTGAGCTGCTTGGTTGAGAAGAAGTCACAGATGGTTCACCTCCTTTAGCAAATCTTCTCCTTTTATGCTGTTGAGATGAACTTTCTTTATTATCTCTGGAAGCTCCTGACATCATAAGCTCTTGAATTTCTATAATTCAGAAACATTAAGAATGTTACAAACTTTATCATGGATAATAAGTGTTGAACTTTAAAGTTCTTGATCATTTCCTAATCCCCTGAAACCTTTTGTTTCATGGATAACAACTTTAACCATCGACAATTAATGTCAATCCTTAAGGTTCTTGAACATTTTCTAAGCCCCTGAAACTCCTAGTTTCATCGGCTCTGAGAATGTTATTAACCTTAACTATCGACAATCAATGTCAATCCTTAAGGTTTTTGAACATTTTCTAAGCCCCTGAGACTGAGACTCTTAGTTTCATCGGCTCTGAGAATGTTATCAACCTTAACTATCGACATGCAATGTCATGTATTAAAATCCTTGATCACTTTCTAAGCTATTGAAACTCTTAGTCTCATTGGCTCCGAAAGCGTTATTAACTTTAAGCAATGACATATAAGTTGAATGAGAAAACTATTATATTTTCTGTGAAACAGAAACCATTTGTTTAGATATTTCTCCAACATATTATATATTTTATCAAAACAACATGTCGAAATTATAACTTTTATTGTTTTCCCAATAAATGAGACCATTTTTCTCAAAATCTTTCAAAACATGATCAAGTTTTAATAATCAACTACATAAGGCAAATGTCCTTTCTAATTTGACCAATTAATAATTTTCCCATTTTGAAAATTTATAAGTCCTAGAATCGTCAATTTACTTATACACACACATATGGTGACATTACACACATATGGTGTTTGGTTTGACTAGTCAATGCGTGTTATGTTTCATATTTTACTTATTACAATTTTTTCAATTTAAAAATTTTCTAAGTCATGAAATACGCATATGGCCCTAAAACACGCAAATGGTGACAAACACGCAAAATGGTGATTTCTGACACATAAACACGCAAACTAGTCATATGCGTGTTTGTTTGTAATTAGATTGGGAAGGATCTGGTCATGAGAACACGTAAAGTTCATCAAGAACACGCAAAGTTCAATAAGAACACGCATACCCAGAAACTTCAACCCTCAAAATTTATCCAGTGAAAATGAACAATAAAAACTCATAACATGGTACGCTTAAGTTCGTTTATGTCCGATTAAGCAGTTTTTAGGTTCCATTTCATCATCTAAAACGTGTTTATAGACCCATTTTGAGATTTATCAATTGATAATTAAACCTTAAATATTTGGCCATTTAATCACGAAATTTGGATTTAAAAATGTTGTTAATCCATTACCTTTGTTCAATAAGTGTTAGAGATAGTGTTTAGAGTGTCAGAAACACGCATAAATCAAGCTATATGAATCGAGATTGTGAATAGTGCACAGTCAGGGAACACGCAAATGTGTAGGATTTTACTAAGAAACATGCAAATGATTTTAAAATTATCATTTAATGCGTACGAGTTTCTTTTTATATCCACACAAACACGCAAAACCCTAGACTCACACTAAAACACGCATATGTAGCCCGGTTGGCAAAACACACAAACTAAGCCCAACAAGTGAAACACGCAAATTTGAGCCGACTTGGCATACTTACGTAAATCACTTTCATAGTTAAAGCACACAAATTTAACCCACTTAACTACAATATGCATACTTACCATTTAATCACAGTGATGCATATGAGTTCACTTGGTACAATTTGCATTCTAAACTTAGCTTAATACTCGAATCATGTGAACTTTGGCTTTCCAATTAAAGTCAATATTCGTAAACTTGATTAACACTAAGAAAAAGTTCACAAAGAATTTTCTTGAACCTGATATGATTAACGAAAGAATTCTTTAGAGATCACGATAAAACAGATATAAACCACTTTTTCATATCGAAATTATCATATTTATTCTCGATAAAGAAATTCTTCATAATTGTCACTACTTAACCATCTTACAATGTAAAAAACATTAAATTACGACCCATTATGTCATTAATTAATAAAATTTAATGCACCATCTTTAAGTGTTGACAATAACAGTCATTGGACACACACAATGCTGTAAGATAAATTCAAATACAACAAAAATAGATGATACAAAATTGAACACACTCTAGCAATCTTTCCGTCATTATTTTCGTCTCCGTTTGAATTTGACTGAGTTGTTGATGTGTAAGTGCACTTTGCTTCCATTTTAAGCTTGAATTTTCTCCATTCCGGACTGGATAGACTCAATTTTCATACACTTTGGAGATCTTTTATCTTGTCGGTTGACACACATCCATATAAGATAAATAAAACTGCAACAACATCAGCGAACTCATGAGATCCATGCAATCAATGCAATTATCTCAAAAGTAAATAATCGAATTCCGAATATACTTAAACAGATTTAACTGATAATAAACAATAGATTCTCACACTTAATATTAGAATCTAAGCACTTATCAAGTTATCTCATACAATAAGCATATTCAATTCAATTATTCAAGACAAATTGCAAATCAAAATATCTGTCAAATACATCAATTTAATGACTCTGTTTGACCCATTTTGATCGGAACCTTAAGTATCAAAACTTAACTTTCCGTGCAATTTACATACAAGACCTAATTTAAGGTGTACCAAACACACTTAAATTCATGTCTTTACTTTACACTTCTTCCTTGTCACGATGCACATTTTTCTTGGTGTTCACCAAGAACACAACCAAGTCCCTCTAGAACCAAAAAAAACCCTAACTATTGTCTCTCGTGCAATAGAACCCTTTTATTATGAGCAAGAACCTTACGGAGCATAAAGTTACAAAATCAATCACAATGACTTTTGGATCAAAATCAATCTAACCAATCTTGTAATAGTCATACTTAAGTCCTTGTGATATGCCTTATGGAGCATAAGACTTAGAAAATCAATCACAGTAATTTTAGGATCAAAATTACTCTAATCAATCTTAGAAAAGTTATGCTTAGTCCGACAAATGCAATATACCCTACTGAGCATGAAATTCAAAAGTCAATCACAGTAATCTTAAGGAGTAAAGTTACTCTAATCATCCTTAGAATAAACATGCTTAGTCAGATACATGCAATAGGTTCTAGAAGAAGCAATTACTACTGAAGAGATCAGATATAGCAAATGAGTAAACTTAAATGCCATATTTGGTAGTCATTTCTCTTGTAGTAGGAATCCCCCTTAAGCCATTATTTTATTTTTGCGTTGCAATTTTTTTATTTTCCATATCGAGAAGGTTCTAGAAGGTACAATTAATACAGAAGAGGTTGGATATAGCAAATGAGTAAACTTAAATGCCATATTGAATAGTCATTTCTCTTGTAGTAACGACTCCCCCTTTAACCATTATTCTATTTTTGTGTTGCATTTTCTGAATATAAGATGGCTCTTAAGAGAGAAAAACTAAAGGTTTATCATTCCAGTTAACTGGACTAGAAACTCAAAACGTGATCGATCAAAGGCCTTGGTGTAAAAATCGGCTAGATTATCATCGGACAACACTTTCTCAAGATGAATTAACTTCTTTTCAGCACAATCACGAATAAAATGATATCTAATATCAATATGCTTCGTCTTACTGTGTTTAACAGGGTTGTTGATAATGGAAATAGCAGATCTGTTATCAATTTTAATAGGAGTATTGGAAAAATTCAAACCATAGTGATGCGGAAATGGCAAGGCTTAATGAACTGGTAGGCACTAGTGAAATGGAGAATAGAAATGAACTGAAGGAAAGTGAACAGGTGATGCCATCTGAACAAGCCATGTTAATTCTACCAGCAGTGGCTCATTTTAGACAAGTCTTCACTAAACCAGTCCAGTCGCCAGTAATAACACTTCTCCAGTGGAAAGGAGTTCCAGTGACAATAAGCCGTGACGCGCCAGTAAAGTCCACTGAAGCACTCTAGTGGTACTGAAGCACTCCAGATGAATGCTCCGGATTTATATTTCAATTTCCAAATAATAGAATGGTTCTGAAGTCACGTGTCTGGTGGACCCAATAAGAGAAGGTGGATGACAGCTGTGGTAAAGACAAAAAGAGAGGTGCGTGACAACATTATTCCTAACGGTTTGTGGGCCCGGATGCAAAAGGAATATTTCTAGAAGCTTTATGTGTGCTCTTTCTATTGGTCCATTTTGTTAGTGGTTGTCCCCATGTGCCAGCCTTTTATTTATTTCATTTCCTTATTATTTTTATTATAATTTTGATGATTCATAGGCAGGTAGTTATCTATAAATAGGGGCTCATTTTCCTTGTAAGAACTGAGATTATGTTGAGTTGAATGAAATTAATAGAGCAGCCTCTATTTCTTAAAAATCTTCATTTACCTTTATAGATCTTTGATCTTGGTGGTTTGGAGTGATCCCTTTATCTATAATTGTGGTGGTTTGTCCTTTATCAATTATAGTGGTGAGATCCAAAATCTTCGATTCCTTTATCTGTGTTTGTGGTGGCTAGACCTTTATCAAACATAGTGGTAGGTTGGAGTGTTTTCTTTATCCTTGGTTCCTGTGGCTTGGCCTTTACGAATCTTGGTGGTGGATTCTTTTATCTATCATTTTATTTATCGTCTTGTTTTGTTGTTTATTTCATAAAATCCAGAAAATACCAAAAATAGTCGTTTTGAATTCCGTTGTGCTTAGTTTTTCGCGTGATTTACGCATCAAATTGGTATCAGAGCCAGGTTTGAAAAAGGTTTCTTAATCTTTTTATCCGTGGGGTTTTGTTATTTGTTTGTTGGGTCAGATTAGATCTGATGGGATTGTGGTTTGTTTTGTCTAAATCTGTTATTGTTGGTGTTATTTTGTTGAATATAAATGGCTTATAGAATAAATATGACTCTAGAAGAAGCTCATAATGTTAGGAGAGATAGGCAGATTGAAGATCTACAAGAAACTCTTGGTAGGGTTGTTAATCTGTTAAAAGATGGTGGTTTAAGGTTCAATAGGGAACGTGTCGTAGGTGAAAGGGATGATGAATCTCCAGATCCTAGTGATAGATCTGATAGTATTCATAGATCCTCTAGTGATTCTGATGATGGGTCTAATCAGTCTAGAAGAAGGCATAGGAGACATAAAGATGATACTAAAGATATGAAAATAGATCCACCAGATTTTATTGGTTCTTCAAATCCTGAAGATTATTTTGAATGGATTCAGGTGATGGATAGAATAATGGAGATAAAAGGGTATGATGATAAGAAAAGTTTTAAGGTTGCCATTATTAGGTTGAAAAGGTATGCTTCATCCTGGTATGATAATATGAAAGATGAAAGAAATTATAAAGGGAAAAGCAGAATCAAGACCTGGTCCAAACTGAAGGAAGTTATGCAGAGGAGATTTGTTCCTCAGTCGTACAAGCAAGATCAATATCTTCAGATGAACAATCTGAAGCAAGGCTCAAAAGAAGTTGTGGAGTATATCAGGGAATTCGAGCAACTGAAGACTCGAACTGGTGTGAAAGAAGCTGAAGAACATACTATTGCCAGATTCCTTGGTGGGTTGAATGCATTTATTACTGAGAAGATAGAATTGCAGCCCATCTGGACATATGAAGGTGCTTGCAAATTGGCTCTCCAGATTGAGAAGCAACTGAAGAAGAAGGTCCAATATAAATGCCTTGCTAGTAGCTAGTCGTTCTGATTGCCATACAAACTTGAATTAAGTGCTTAACTAGTCAGCAGAAGGTAGTAAGATTAAGCTGTAAGACATGTGGAAGTATAGAATTGTTTTAGACGTATTAGCACGAATAAAAAGTTAGCTTTTAGTTTTGATTGACTTATTATCTAGCCATTAGCTATAGCTTACTGATTTTGTCTAAAGCTTTTTCAAATCATTTTGCATGACTACGCTTTCAAATGAATTCAATACAGTAGAATACTTTAACACTTAAGATGTCCACTCATCAATTGTTTTATTTTTCTCGGACTATTTGCTTGAGGACAAGCAAAAAGCTTAAGTGTGGGGGTATATGATGAGCGTCCATTTTGTGATAAAAACCCCTAAAGAAAGGCTTCATTTCTATGCTTAAATTAGTTATTATTCCGAAACTATTGGTACTTAATGAATAATGTGTTTATACAGGTTAACGGAAGATGTGAGAGAGAGTAAATGACATCAAGTGACTCAAGAAGGAAGCCTATGAAGTTACAAGACATAAGGAAGTGATTCGGGAGCCAAACGAAGAAGCAAGAACAAGAACATCAGCCACCAACGCCGCTGGCCACCATGCCAACGCCGCTGGCCATCCACGAGCGCCGCTAGCCCAAGGAAGCCCAGGACTAGCGCCGCTGGTCGGCCCAGATCGGAAACCGACTTTTACTTTTATTTAAGTCGAACTAACCCTCTAAACCCTAAGAGAGAGCCGATTCAATAGCCCTAGCCGCCCAGCAACAACCCTAGATTGACTTTGCAAATTCTAAGGAGGTTTTGGAGCTTCTAACACCTTCCGATCTTGATTCTTGGTCTAGATCTTTCATCTTTATTTACTTTATATTATTGAACAATGTCTTTCATCTTTTCAAACTTTGTTATTCCTTTAATAATGATAGACTAGTAGGCTGAATACTTGTTTGGATCGATGTGATCATGTAGACGCTTATTGTTTTACTGTGTTTGTTTAGATTCTATTGGAATGTGCTTTACTGTTTATCGTAGATCCATGTTTATTAGTAATTCATGTTGCTATTGGTTTTATATTTGAACATATTAGTTTAATTCTGATGGTTATCTATGATCATACACTAGGACTAATATGTTAGGACAGAAAATGACTAGTCGGTCTATAACTAGAAGTAAAAAGTGATTCACTTGTAGCCGAGGGATCCAGAACCATAGTAACTAGGATGAATTGAACATGAAGCTTAACAATGCCAGACGCGAACACTGTGGTCACCGGAGGGAATTATATTTGGTCATGGCTTAAAAGCCAGATAATTAAAAGATGAATTAGTAACACAAACTTTAGGTCATTAATGCTTAAAATAATGAATCTAGCGAGAATTTGTTTTAAAGGGTAGTGTGAGTCTAGCGACAGCACTACTAATTAGGCAAAGTGAATCTAACGAGAATCTGAACCGTGATTAAGTTTCCAACCGACTAGCAAACCAGTAGGATAATATTTGGTCGCACCATGAGATCGGAGATGCCAAACAAGTATTTTAATTTAATTACTGTTATTTGCTTTTTCAAAATATTTTGAGATTAGCTTCTCGCTGAAAAGCGGTTGCGGCTAGATTATAATTTACTGTTAAAAGTATTAGTTTATTAGGAGTTAGTGACAAATCCCCCAAACACACTAGAATTACACGTACTACTAGATTAGGTAACACAACGCGTCCCTGCGAACGATCCGGTAACTTACTACTAGGCTATAATACACTGACCGGGTTCTCTACTCGTTACGTGTGTTTAGGTTAGATAGTTACTTGTACAACATAAATTTAAAGACAAGAATAAAAACAACACATCACATTGCCATTGATACTATCAGAGACTTGGATGACTTAGCTGAAGATGATTCGGAAGGCTTAGAGGAGGGAGAATGGATACCTCACTTAGACTGGCAAGGAGTGATGGTATCATCTGAGCATAGGTTTGAATATGAAGATGCACTTATCACAAACTCGAATCTCTTCAAGTCTGATGGTCAGAAGGAACGTAAGATCAAATCCTATTACGAGCTTCCTGCTGAGGATTTGACCTTCTCAGTCTATTATAAGAAGGATACAGGAAGGGATGCTAAGTTGGTAGTCAGCAGCTTCACGGATAATTCGGGCAAAGAGATTAATGATACTTTTTCTTCTGATGATGAAGATGAGTATTATCATGTTCTGCCAAATGTTTATCGTGGAGATCCAAAACATCCATACCGCAATGTAGATGTGCCTCTTCCACATAGATACTTCGAGTCAGTTAAAGATCCTCAAGCATCAAGTCCAAAAGAACTCATCCTCAGTTGGACATACGACGAGAAGAAGAGGCTTTATCTGATGAAGAGACTTGATGGATGTCAGTACCTTGAGCCTAACTTTGAAGCTTTTAATTCAATGCCAAAGGCAGATTTCTTTGGTCTTGCAGGGCTTAGGCTTATTGGTAATCACAAGCGTGCGAAGTTGTTTGAGAGCTGGATCAAGAATGACAATCATCTCAAGCAAAGCGGAGAGTCAGATCAAAAAAAGTTCAAATTCAATCCAACTCCGAGAAAGGAGCGTGTCACCCAAGGAACAAATGGCGAAGAGATCGTTGTTAGGGTTATTAACAAGATCAAGAATGTTCGCAGGGTTCCTTTGAAGAAATGGCCGCAAAACATGCTTGGTGACATGGATTATTGGAGAGTAGATGACTACAGTGCAACTGCTGTTATTATGTCAACAAAAGCTACTGGGCACAAAGAGTTGTTAAGAGTCTACAATCCTCATGAGTTTGTTAATCTTTCAAAAATGAACTTGAAGAGACTACACAGACATCACCTGAGAAGTTCACAACTCCTGACATGGATAAAGGGTGTCTACGAAAGGATGGTGAAGTTTTGCTTAGCTGAGTACATCAATGCTGACAGTCGAAGATTCTTTGAAGAAGTATCTATAAAGGTGCGAGCGAGGGCTCCATCTGAAAGGAGACAAAGGAGGGTTCCTCCAGTTGTTATTGAGTCAAATGCAGAAGCAGGGGCACCAAGTGGAATGAAACAAAATGTGGCTCCTTCAGATGTCAGAAGAGCAAGACGCAAAGGTAGGGGCTCCAACCAAGGATGATTAAAGTGTGATCTCCTTAGTTGTCAAAAAGCCAAATGCCGAATCACTTGTATCCAGGACTAACGTTCCTAATGACAGGTTTTTTGGCCACCACTTAGGATGACAAACGAAGACTTGAAGGTCATATCTAGATGCTGATGTCAAGGGGGAGACTGTTGGTACATGATTCTCAGTGACATGAGCATACTAGATATGTGAAGTAGATTTATTTATAATTTCAAGTCTTGTAATTATCTTGTAATTACCGTTTGTCCATAATATTACAATTGGGATTCAATTATGTTTATATGTTTGTTTATTATTTGTATTTTGCAGGTTTTAGACAACATGTAAAGAGTCATTAAGTTAATATTGTTTCTGCGTTTAACAGCAGTCGAGATATTAACTTAATGTACTTCCAAAGGGAAGTTAAGATAATTGTGTTTCTGCGTATTTACAGCAGTATAAACATCATCTTAAATACACACTTCCAATAGGTAATATAGACAATGTTGTTTCTGCGTATTCACAGCAGTTGAAATGTTATCGAAGGCTAATGCTACTTCTGCATATATTTACACCAGTTAAAGAATTAGTTGAGTTAATGTCGGTTCTGCGTCTTGACAGCAGTAAGGACATTGACTCTGAGTACAATGTCAGTTCTATGTCTTGACAGCAGTAAAGACATTTACTCAACATATCCTAAGTGTTATTTGAGGGTTCTTAGGAATGAGCAAAAGTTTTGCTTGTTCAAGGAAGAACACTTAAATGGTCATTTGAGATTTTCTAAGAAACAAGCAAAAGTATGCTTGTTCTCAAGAACTCTTAAATGGTTTGAGAGTTTCTGTGGAAACAAGCAAAAGTATGCTTGACCACAAGAACTCTCAAATGTTTTGTGTGTTCAGGGAAACACGCAAAATAGGTCGAAACCCTAATGGGCCTTGTCCAGAGAAACACGCAAGCCCATTGGCATATGCGTGTTTCAGAAACACGCAAATGGGCTTTTGCGGTTCCTGGCCACGCCTATATATATGGGTGTGTGTTCTTGCGTGTTCCAACAAGAGTATAGAGAGAGAAACGAGCAAATCCAAAAGAAAGAAAACCAAGAACACCCACGGTTTGTCTTGTGGGTGATACTCGTCTCGTGCACGAACCGCAAACATACACCCGGCCCCCGAACAACTCGTAGATGTAACAACCCTCAATTTCCAATTAGGATAATTTACTTGGACTTATCTAGGTCCTTATCCCTAAAGGGTTATTAAGAGAATCGACCTTCTAGACATTCAAAGCATAGCGATAATTGCCCCCCAGTACAGTGAAATGCCTTAGAAATGCCATAAACAATAACTATAATTATTCAATACGATCTCAAGCTATAAATTAGTTCTAATCAAACTTGGTGAAATGTCAATGAACCAAAAATTTTATTTCGAGAAGTTAAGTTACATAAATAATTGTACAAGACTCACAAGTTGTGATAACAACCAAAAATCTCTATAAATGCCCAACAATTCAAACACAAATCTAATTAAAGTACATTTGAACACAAAAATATAATGAACATCTTGAAAATAGATTTATAAACTATTATGTACATAATAGTAAGCTTGAATAATAATAAGTACGTAAATATATTGCAACATTTGAATAAGTCTTCCAATTAAAAGATATGCAGACAACTTAAACTTATTATACATATAAACTCTTATAAAATCCACCAATCAACATACAACTAACCCACTTATTCTTACACTCACACATAAATATACATCACATACACATATACATACACATACATACAAACACTAGTTAGGACTTAAACCCAACACAAACCACTTGGGTTAACCAATGAATTCACTCCTAACCCACTACACCACTCCATTAGACCAATAGGCATCCTCCTAACTCCTTTTCCTCCTCTCTCCCACATCCATACATCTACACACACCACCCCACACCTTTCATTCTTCAAAACACAACACACACTCCTCCCAAAAACTCTCTCTCAACTATCTCCACCTCCTTCTCCATTTTCAGATTTCTCCAAGGAAAAATGGAGCTTGAAACTAAATAATATAATGTAATAATAAGTTCTCTTGATCATCCAAAACCTAGAGTCTTGTATGGTGGGAGGATGGAGTCGATTTGGAGGCAACAAGGTCACGAAATCAGCCCTTTAAGAGGCTGATCGAACAGCAGCAGAAATAGGAGCAAAACAAACCCAATCTTCTTCCTTTCTTTTGATTCTTGATCATTAAAGGGTACCCAACATGTTCCTTTGTTTGTTCTTCATCCCTTCTTTCATTTGATAGCTTATTTTCCCTTATTTTTGAGCTTGTAACAGCCAACAAACGACTCATGGGCTGCCATCAAGAATAAGACCCAACACCACATCCCATCTTGTTATTTTGATCTTCAAAGGTTGATAACTTGAACTCTTTTGATTACCACTCTTTTTACCTTTTATTTTATCACTAAATACACATATATCTATTCATGCATGCATATTTAAATGATGGAATAATAAGAAATAATCATTAAAAAGTCTCACACATAAAAGATAATAAGTTGATTGAGCTTGGAAGTGATAGATCTTAAC
This sequence comes from Erigeron canadensis, assembly GCF_010389155.1. Taxonomy (NCBI): domain Eukaryota; kingdom Viridiplantae; phylum Streptophyta; class Magnoliopsida; order Asterales; family Asteraceae; genus Erigeron; species Erigeron canadensis. The sequence goes on along the minus strand of NC_057762.1, from coordinate 16,956,277 downwards.
ATGCATGCTTAGATTTGCACTAGTTTTGATTGATTTTGATTTGGGGATTTGAGATGGATGGTTGACAATTTTTATCTCCTAAACCAAAAGACTCCAGGAGGTCATACTTGGTGGAAAGTAATTTCAATGTGTGTTGAATTTAAAATAAAATCATGGGATTTTTCTAACAATCAGAACATCAAGAACTTTTATAAAATTTCTGATGTCGCAAGCAGTGCCCATTCGGGACAGTTTGTGTTTGGATAATTTTTAAGGACAACAAACATCATCTAAAATCTCACCAAAAATTCACAAAAATACTAGATACATATAAGTCACTGTGTAAAAATCATGAAGGTCCAAATAATTCGGCTTGACCCCAAGAAATAGTATCCAACATTTCATAAAAATCTGAATTAAAAACAGAAAATTTGAAAGGAAACTAACCATTTGTATAATGGGTTAAAAGATGCACTAAAGACCATAATGGGCTAACCCGGCCCAAATACTAAACCCATAGAACCATAAATCAGTAGGCCCACTTGGCCCAATAAACCATAAAGTCCAATAACCAATATAACACATTAAGCACATAACCCAAATACGTTTAAGCCCAATAACTAAATTAAGCCCAAGTCACTTAAAAACCCATCACATTTTGGCCCAATTAATAGTGGCCCATAACACTTAAACGAATTTCATGAGATAAGTGTAATCAAAATAAAACAAAGATAATTAAGTGAGATAGGCATATGTAATTATGTTATCCAAGCTATATATTGATATCACAAATGATAATTCGCGCTAAAATCGGTTACACAACAAATGATGAATAAGGATACCATAACTTAATATGGCATTTCTATATGATACCTAATATATCAAGTGAAACCACAAATGAAGCCAAGTTACCGTAAATCTAACAACTTATAACTACACATATAATGAAAGTAACCTTTCTCACTATAAATCTCTACAACCAAAACGATGCGAATGTTAGCAATATACTTGCATCCCACAATTTATAGCAACATAATGAAAGTGGCATTTCTAGGTAATGGCTTAAGATAGGAACTTATGTATATTAGTCCTCTCGTAGGGATAGTCTTGGCTTTGAAATGTGGATGAAGACCATGATGGAATATATGATCAAGGAAGCAATAGATGGGAAGTACCCATTTTGGATAAATAGATATAATGCTCGGCATATCAAGGTGAGTCATAGCCCCCTTTCAAATTGTTTTATGTGTTTAACTATCGGGTGAAAAGCATGATATATATATGAAATGATTCTTGATAATATGAATATGAAATGGAATTGTCTTGTATGTTGAATGTGATAAATGTTTTATGATGAGCTTGAGTTCTGTCAACCCGTTTTCTTTTGGTACACTACTATTTACTCCGATAGTGGAGGCGTGTAGTTAGATAGTTGCGCAACTAGGTTTCGTCCACCCACCCGAAGCGTAACGATGGAAGGTTGGTTGCCTTTGTGACGACCTTCTCTTCCAGTCCGACCGGAGCGGTGTTCTAGCTACCTTAAATTTAAATGGTCGTCTCCATGGCACGACCCCAATTGTAATTAAAGCACTTGATTGACAGCTTGTGCTATGAAATGAAATGAAATAATATATTGTTTGCACATGAAAAGGTAGTAGTAGTGGCTCAAGCATTTACTCATCAAAAATGATGTAAATTATGCCCTTGTGACTAAATGAAATTGATATTAAATTATGCCTTTGTGGTTATATGAAATTGATATTAAATTATGCCCGTGTGGCTAAATGAAATTGATATTAATATGTTTGGATATTTTGATTTGAACATACGGTTTGGGTATCGTCCCTCATATGAAATCTTGAAAGTCGTTGAAATTGTCGATATTGTAATATTGATGACCGAATGGTTTCGATGTAATATATGATTAATCATTTGATATATTTTTCCCTCAAGAAGATTTGACAAATGAGAACTTTATATTTACCATGGATTTTGAACGTTTTAAATAACATTGTGGTATTTGGGAAAATCTCAATAATATGAGATGAGAATTTTTGTCGGTCATATGGTTTGGGTATTTCGAGATGTAATAGTAATCGGTTTTCTAGGTATTAAAACGGTGATGTACCAAGATTTATATAAAAACTTATGCACTCACCAACTACGTTTTCGTAGTTGACACTTTTTCTTCATGCTTTTCAGGAATTAGCATAAGCTTTGAGGATTTATATGCATCATGATTGTTTGCATTGCGCTTTGGAGTCGAATATCAAACCTTGTGATGGGCAATGGAATCCGCCTTGATCATTGTAGTATACTATTCATGTGCTTGATATTTGTTTCGTGAACTTAATATTCAATTATGGTGGACGCATTTGTACTTGGAAATTGGTTCACATGCTTGTGCATTTGTAAATTTCATTTTATCAAATAAAGCTATGGTGAATATTATTTATAATCCTTGTTTTGAATACTCGACTTTCTGTACATCTCATCGTTCCGCCTTAGTTGGGGTGTTACAGAAAATGGTATCAAGAGCCAAGGTTATAGAGAACATTGGAGTTCCTACGGGAATTTCAAAACTATAGGCACTTTTCAAAACGATTTTTATAGTCGAGTCGAGCATGAGGTTAAGTGGATTAGTTTGAGCTTTACATGGTAGGACCCTAATTAATCATAGAGTGATGAATCTATGTTTAATTATGAGAGAACTATGTAAAACTCAAAGGACCACTTGGACTTATGTTCAAAAGGATTCCTTTTCAAAAAAAAAAAAAAAAGATATCTTTATTAAATCCGTTTTTATGAGCATACGTGTTGCATTTAGACATTCACCTAAGCAGATATAAGGATTCAAGACTTGGTTTAGTTGAGGATTATGCTAGCTTGGTAGGATTCCTCTTCTTGCACATTAGAAGTGAAACGAATCTAAGATTGAAATATATATTTGTTGATACATGCTACTATATGCTATAACATGCAAACTTAGGCATGATTGATTTGATTGCAATATGAAAGTTATAAGGTACAATGTGAAAGTTGTGATGTGCAATGTGAAAGCTTGTATTGTCAATGTGAAAGTTTAAAGGTGCAATGTGAAAGTTTTGTGAGAAATGTATGCGTAAATGATTTATGAATTATGATGTTGAACTTTAAGTAGCATATGCACTATAAAATAATGTGATTATTATGAAGCATGAAATTATTTCGAATATGACTTGTTTAAGTTATTGGGTGATGAGACTAATTATTTAAGAATGAACTGAAAGGGGATATAGGTATGACGAGCAATATGAAATTCTATAGCCGATATGGATATAAGAGCTTATACTCTCTAAGTTTGGACTATTTGAAATATGGATATAAGAGCCCTTACTTTCTAAGTTTAAGCTCTTTGAAATTAGCGTGTGAATATTGCGATGATTATGTAGTCATGCCTTACTATTGAGATACTTATTGCACCCTAAGGTTGAGATATATAAGGACTAGTGCGTAGATGATGTAATGACTATATATAGTTGTGCCTAATTATGAGATAGTTATGATGCTCTAAGATGTGACTAATGAGAACTAGTAATTGCTTGATATGATGATAATATGGTTAGTCCTTACTATCAAGATAGATATTGTATGTTGAGATTCGACCGCTTGAGAACTAGTAATTGCCTTTGGGAAATTCATTATAAACTAGAAATTTTCTAAGTATGAAAGTTGTCAATAAGTACCCCTTCGATATTCGTTCACTCGCGGTCTTTTTAAAATTATCCCACATCCTATTTCTTATGACACCACCTTTCATTATGGACATAGGACAACACAATATCATTGGTGGAACATCTTTCCACAAACGTTGGACGATATATCTTAAGAATTATAGTCCCAATATATGAGGCGACTCTATCCTCTTAGGAACTACGCACAACCTTTATATTCGATTTGGATGGCACAAAACATATGGAAATGCCAAACTAAGTTGGAGACTTACAAATGATCAGCGACACTAAGGCCTTATGACGATACAATGTCACTAGTCGAACACGTACCCATACTCTAGACGACAAACCATGAGGAATGAAGCCTCGAAATTTTGTGCGATATTTCTATTCTAACACGTATACGCGAACATCTATCTATATTATTTAAGTCGATGCGGCCTATATTGACGTCATTGAAAGTTGGAGTCCAATGGGCAACGGAACACATAGAAGTGATTTCTTTAACTCGCGCAAGGAGTCTGATTCGAACCTTAATGAATCTTTTGTTTTATATTTCCTACTTCATTAATTCGAAACCAAATTCTATATCCTTGATATTCTTAATGATTCAAAGTAATGATCACCACCGCTTCTCTTCAAAAGTTGGTAACCTAACAACATACAACTCACTTACCCAACACTCAAAAATAGCGAAATCGAGTAAGTGATACCCTACTCTCGCTGTGACATCAAGAGGTGCGAAAGACGTTGAGATATCATTTGTCCATAAGAGAAATACTTGGGATAACCATATAGCATAGAAGATGCTATTGGGTCACGTACATAACGTAGGTCACGGAAGATATGTTGTGTGTCAATCAAAGTACAAGGAAGCAAATTTTCACAAGCGGCGTTAAAGTAACCCGTTTAACTCACCTAAGAATATTAACTTGAATAGTCATCTTATTCTCACTAAGAACTCTTACTCCCCACTTCCACATTGGAGCTAGCCAAGTAATTTCGACAATCTCGAGGACCAAACACGATGAAAGTATGGTTCTTCTTCTTTTCCAAAGATTTACAATATCCTTAATCCACGGATGACTCGACGCCACACCTGAAAGTGGTGAGACCAAGTAACTAGCACCACCCACTCGATACAAGGTAGTTCAGAAAACTAGCGGGTTAGAAAAGTATAGTATAGAAGATACTATAGACTAGTATACCCAATAAAAGCAATACCTTGGATATGGTTTACATGTAAGCGAGTGTAAAGGCAATTGAACTGAGGCCTCAAATTGGTAAAGGAATTGAAAGTCCTTCTATCCATGTAAAAATGGAGCCCCAACGGAAATTAGAAGAAATTCCAAAGTTACTGTTGGAGCGAAGATGCAATTAAGGAGGATAAGATGCAATATAAGAATTATGTGACCCCTGCGATTTGAAGATAAATGAAAAATGATTTGGGGACTACTCTAGAGGACAAGAGTAGTTACAAGTAGGATTAGGAATCTGGCGAATTGAAGGTTGTCAAGAATGATAAGAAGATTTGGCGGATTGATGAATGCCAAAGAACGTAAGAAAGCAAGGAGATTCAAGGAACCTAGTTAAGAAGGTGGCTAATGAGCTTGCTTAGAGGAGAAACCGAGATGATACGAAAAGCATAAAATCCCTCTCTAGAAAAATGTTAAGGGGGTAATCGCAACAAGGAAGAAACCCGAACAAGGAGTATTAACCACAAGGTTTTACTCTATCTTTCAAGAAGAGATACACACTAGCATCGTTGATAGAGATATGAAGTAGAAAGTAAAGTGAAGGAAGGTGATTAACTCAAACAGTAAAGTGAAGGCATTGACGTCATCTACAAGATGTAGTTCCGACGGTGTTCATCTTTATGGCGCTCCATGCAATATACTTTCGATACCTATTGGAAAACCTTCATCGAAAGACAAACTATTAGTAGAACGTATCAACTAAGCCAAGAGAAAGAACGACGAGTTGTGATGGCCACTTTTTCATGATCAACGAACCGTAGGGAGGTAAGTAGAAATAAGATTAATTTGGGTAAGAAATATTTTGCAACACATGGTGGGTCGTCAAGGACCATCGATCCAAGGAGTAGTGCGTCTAAGAAAAGAGAACAAGGAAAACAATATGGAATCACTAAGTTAATAGTGAAAGCAAATAAGGAATACAACGTTAGAAGTCAAGGCACGTACCACCACAACAATCAAGGAAGTTGGTCGTTGAATTAACTTTCAAGAAACTACAAACTCCGGGAAGAGCTATTTACGGAACACTGGAACGAAAGCGTGATAATGATAACATACATCTATGATGAGTTCGGATTCAAGGATCCCTATCACTATGATCTCACAAGTATCCCTGAAATAACTTCATGGACTAGTGACTGCTGGTGTGTTATTCGAGGCGACGATTACTCTAATTAGAGATGGATTTGAGTGACGAAATGGTAAGGAGTATGGTGATCCATGAGAAAACGAAATAAAAATGGAGGGAACCACATGGTTGAGGAAAAGACTAAGTAACCGTTGTTTCCTCTAAACTATGTTATACCGCAATTCCTAATAACATTATGTTATAGAAAGCTGAAAATAGATTTGAGGCTTTAGAAGAGCAAGGTCATTGGAAGCTTTGTGGAGGCCTGAAAAGACCTAAGAAGAATTGTCCTGGAGAAGGAATCCAAACTAATAAGGGCTTGAGGTGTCCGTCTTACCAAGATAGTGAGGATATGATATGATTAATTGTAAGCATAAGAATTGTGTAAACTCTATCGTGAGGAATGCATAGAATGAGAAGAGTAATGGAAGATGTTATATGTGCAATGTATAAAAAAAAAGGGAGTTTGGTAGGAAATATGTCACAGATGATAGAACTTCTACATTAAAGGAAGAAATAAAGGTGCCATGAAACGATTTGAAAGCCAATATCGGCAATAGCAAGAGAAATTATTAACGATGTGACTTAGCGAATAACGGAAAAAGGTGACTTTGGGAAAATAAGGGCGAAAATTGAAAGAACAAAGGTGAGTATGAGGAACAAGATAGAACTATCATCATACATTACATGACCGATTTCCCTTGCACGCCATGAGACAATAAAGACGAACTGAAAACCCTAGAATGAGGTATTATGGAGATGTACCCTTGCAAATTTTAATACAACTCGGCATCCCGGATTAGCATCACCCTTGTTAAGGGGGTAATCCCTTAACAAGTGATTAGTCACAACCGAGTCAATATTTTCTAGTAGCGGCAAGCGTGTCCAACATCAAACCAAAGAAAGATAAAAGTAGGCGAGGAGCTAGTGGGGGATTCTTTATTGGGACAAAGCAAACGATGAAGGAAAGTATACACGGTAACAATGGGAAAAGAGTAGCCACCAACGATAGAAATTCCAACGTCTCTTATTATTTTTGTTATAACTCGCATTATGAACCGTTTGCTCACTTTACACCTCCTTATTAATATCCTTGTCATCATCCCATTACTTAACATGGATCTAAGCAAAATGGACCACCCATAATGATTTCTTACGAATCATCTGAAGTCGTCTCAAGAAGTGAGCGACAATTATAACTCTTTCAAAGCTTCTAATCAAGCGATATTTAGGGCACCAAGGAAAAGATGCCCTCAACTATGGAGGTTAAAAAGTCCGTAAGTAACCGAAAGTCGTGATAAATCCTATATGAACTTTCACATTTGTACGACTCCGTGAAACTATCCTTATCGTCAATTTATTCATTTTACCCCTGTGTGAACAAGCGAACTTCGAGGACGAAGTTGATGTTAACGGGGTAATGATGTAACAACCCTCAATTTCCAATTAGGATAATTTACTTGGACTTATCTAGGTCCTTATCTCTAGAGGTTTATTAATAGAATCGACCTTCTAGACAATCAAAGCATAGCGATAATTGCCCCTAGTACAGTGAAATGCCTTAAAAATGTCATAAACAATAACTATAATTATTCAATACGATCTCAAGCTATAAATTAGTTCTAATCAAACTTGGTGAAATGTCAATGAACCAAAGATTTTATTTCGAGAAGTTAAGTTACATAAATAATTGTACAAGACTCACAAGTCGTGATAACAACCAAAAATCTCTATAAATGCCCAACAATTCAAACACAAAGCTAATTAAAGTACATTTGAACACAAAAATATAATGACCATCTTGAAAAAAGATTTATAAACTATTATGTACATAATAGTAAGCTTGAATAATAATAAGTACATAAATATATTGCAACATTTGAATAAGTCTTTCAATTAAAAGATATACATACAACTTAAACTTCTAATACATATAAACTCTTACAAAATCCACCAATCAACATACAACTAACCCACTTATTCTTACACTCACACATAAATATACATCACATATACATATACATACACATACATACAAACACTAGTTAGGACTTAAACCCAACACAAACCACTTGGGTTAACAAATGAATTTACTCCTAACCCACTACACCACTCCATTAGACCAATAGGCATCCTCCTAACTCCTTTTCCTCCTCTCTTCCACGTCCATACATCTGCACACACCACCCCACACCTTTCATTCTTCAAAACACAACACACTCCTCCCAAAAACTCTCTCTCAACTATCTCCACCTCCTTCTCCATTTTCAGATTTCTCCAAGGCGAAATGGAGCTTGAAACTAACTAATCTAATGTAATAATAAGTTCTCTTGATCATCCAACAACTAGAGTCATGTATGGTGGGAGCATGGAGTCGATTCGGAGGCAACAAGGTCACGAAATCAGCCCTTTAAGAGGCTGATCGAACAGCAGCAGAAACAGGAGCAAAACAAACCCAATCTTCTTCCTTTCTTTTGATTCTTGATCATTAAAGGGTACCCAACATGTTCCTTTGTTTGTTCTTCATCCCTTCTTTCATTTGATAGCTTATTTTCCCTTATTTTTGAGCTTGTAACAGCCAACAAACGACTCATGGGCTACCATAAAGAACATGACTTCACCACATCCCAACTTGTTATTTTGATCTTCAAAGGTTGATAACTTGAACTCTTTTGATTACCACTCTTTTTACCTTTCATTTTATCACTAAATACACATATATCTATTCATGCATGCATATTTAAATGATGGAATGATAAGAAATAATCATTAAAAAGTCTCACACATAAAAGATAATAAGTTGATTGAGCTTGAAAGTGATAGATCTTAACATGCATGCTTAGATTTGCACTAGTTTTGATTGATTTTGATTTGGGGATTTGAGATGGATGGTTAATGATTTTGAATTTGATATAATCTGTACATTTGATGTTAAAATCATACAAAAATAACCAACAAACATGTTAGTTGTAATTTAGAGTGTGAAATAAATAAACCAAGCCATTGGTTGGTTGTTTGGATCAAAGACAAATCTGACAGAATCAATTTTCTGTCTTGGAACGGATAAACTGGGCATGTGAGGGCATTTTCAAGCAAAACTTTCAAAATAAAAGTTGTAGACAAATGAGTTTAGATTTACCTCCATCTGGAATTACTCAAAATTTCTGAACCAAATGAAATATATGATTTTTCTACTGAAACTGGTCAAAACTATAATTTGGTCTGAATATTTTATGAACTTTGACAATTTTTATCTCCTAAACCAAAAGACTCCAGGAGGTCATACTTGGTGAAAAGTAATTTCAATGTGTCGTGAATTTAATAAAATCATGGGATTTTTCTAACAATCAGAACATCAAGAACTTTTATAAAATTTCTGATGTCGCAAGCAGTGCCCATTCAGGACAGTTTGTGTTTGGATAATTTTGAAGGACACCAAGCATCATCTAAAAATTCACCAAAAATTCACAAAAATACTAGATACATATAAGTCACTGAATAAAAATCATGAAGGTCTAAATAATTCGGCTCGACCCCAAAATAGTATCCAACATTTCATAAAAATCTGAATTAAAAACAGAAAATTTGAAAGGAAACTAACCATTTGTATAATGGGCTAAAAGATACACTAAAGACCATAATGGGTTAACCCGGTCCAAATACTAAACCCATAGAACCATAAATCAGTAGGCCCACTTGGCCCAACAAACCATAAAGTCCAATAACCAATATAACACATTATGCACATAACCCAGATAAGGTTAAGCCCAATAACTAAATTAAGCCCAAGTCACTTAAAAACCATCACATTTTGGCCCAATTGATAATGGCCCATAACACTTAAAACCCATCACATTTTGGCCCAATTGATAATGGCCCATAACACTTAAAACGAATTTCATGAGATATGTGTAATCAAAATAAAACAAAGATAATTAAGTGAGATAGGCATAAGTAATTATGTTAACCAAGCTATATATTGATATCACAAATGATAATTCGCGCTAAAAGCGGGTACACAACAAATGATGAATAAGGATAACATAACTTAATATGGCATTTCTATATGATAACCTAATATATCAAGTGAAACCACAAATGAAGCCAAGTTACCAAAAATCTAACAACTTATAACTACGCATGTAATGAAAGTAACCTTTCTCACCATAAATCTGTACAACCAAAACGATGCGAATGTTAGCAATATACTTGCATCCCACAATTTATAGCAACATAATGAAAGTGGCATTTCTAGGTAATGGCTTAAGATAGGAACTTATGTATATTAGTCCTCTCGTAGGGATAGTCTTGGCTTTGAAATGTGGATGAAGACCATGATGGAATATACGATCAAGGAAGCAATAGATGGGAAGTACCCATTTTGGATAAATAGATATAATGCTCGGCATATCAAGGTGAGTCATAGCCCCCTTTCAAACTGTTTTATGTGTTTAACTATCGGGGTGAAAAGCATGATATATATATATATGAAATGATTCGTGATAATATGAATATGAATTGGAATTGTCTTGTATGTTCAATGTGATAAATGTTTTATGATGAGCTTGAGTTCTGTCAACCCGTTTTCTTTCGGTACACTACTATTTACTCCGATAGTGGAGGCCTGTAGTTAGATAGTTGCGCAACTAGGTTTCGTCCACCCACCCGGAGCGTAATGGTGGAAGATTGGTTGCCTTTGTGACGACCTTATCTTCCAGTCCGACTGGAGCGGTGTTCTAGCTACCTTAAATTTAAATGGTCGTCTCCATGGCACGACCCCAATTGTAATTAAAGCACTTGATTGACAACTTGTGCTATGAAATGAAATGAAATAATATATTGTTTGGACATGAAAAGGTAGTAGTAGTGGCTCAAGCATTTACTCATCACAAATTATGTAAATTATGCCCTTGTGGCTAAATGAAATTGATATTAAATTATGCCTTTGTGGTTATATGAAATTGATATTAAATTATGCCCGTGTGGCTAAATGAAATTGATATTAATATGTTTGGATATTTGATTTGAACATACGATTTGGGTATCGTCCCTCATATGAAATCTTGAAAGTCGTTGAAATTGTCGATATTGAAATATTGATGACCGAATGGTTTCGATGTGATATATGATTAATCATTTGATATATTTTTCCCTCAAGAAGATTTGACAAATGAGAACTTTATAATTACCATGGATTTTGAACGTTTTAAATAACATTGTGGTATTTGGGAAAAACCCGATAATATGATATGAGAATTTTTGTCGGTCATATGGTTTGTGTATTTCGAAATGTATTAGTAATCGGTTTTCTAAGTATTAAAACGGTGATGTACCAAGATTTATATAAAAACCTATGCACTCACCATCTACGTTTTTGTAGTTGACACTTTTTCTTCATGCTTTTCAGGAATTAGCATAAGCTTTGAGGATTTATATGCATCATGATTGTTTGCATTGCGCTTTGGAGTCGAATATCAAACCTTGTGATGGGCAATGGAATCCGCCTTGATCATTATAGTATACTATTCATGTGCTTGATATTTGTTTCGTGAACTTAATATTCAAGTATGGTGGACACATTTGTACTTGGAAATTGGTTCACATGCTTGTACATTTGTAAATTTCGTTTTATCAAATAAAGCTATGGTGAATGTTATTTATAATCCTTGTTTTGAATACTCGACTTTCTGTACATCTCATCATTCTGCCTTAGTTGGGGTGTTACAGTAGATTTAGTGAATCCGGAGAGCCGTTCCCTGGAGTGTTTATATTCATGCAAGAAGATATATATATATATAGTGTTTTATATATCATCTAAAGGTTGATATAAAAACCGTGGGTTATCTCGAGGAATTTCCGCACCTCGACATATCCTTATGTCGATCTCGGTTCGATAAGAGTACAAGACCTGTGGGACTTACAATAGATCATCTAAGAGATTTCTGGGCGAATGCTAACATTTTTTTGGGTAAAAGGGATTACCCTGGTTCAATTTTATATTAAAACAGAAAAACAGGCAACATAGCATAATGCTAGTTGACTTACAAAACATCCATGCACCTATATGCAATACAATGAAACACATAAAACTGCCAAATCCTATCACGTACTAGACTAAAGACATTTCAAATACATGATTAATTAGAATCTAATAATAACACCGAAAGGTCCCATGCAGCTAGAAGTCTTTCCACATTGGCACTCCTCTTGTATCTGAAAGTTAAAAGCTTTAGCCGAATTGTTGACAATATTTGTTCCGCCACCCCATTCACATTTCTTGATCTTTTCATGAAGAGTCATGCATTTCTTTCTTGCCAAATAAAATAAACTGATGCAGCAAGAAGAAGCTTATCAAGTACATTTTGCATAGATTTCCTACGAGCTCTTGGGAGAAGTCGTTGTATAATCACATTCCAATCTGAGGATCGTTGTTGCAACCCCGCTTTCATATAAACACTTTTCCACACCTGCATAGAATAATTACATTCAAAGAAGAGATGGGAATGTGAATCCGGTCGAAGTTTACAAAAAGGACATAGCATATCAACATCAGGATTCACATCCCATTGCATAATAGCATCTTGTGTCTTCAAGCGTTTCCGGAATACAAGCAATAAGATAAAAGCATGTCGTGCTATGCAATAATTAAACCACACGAGATCACTCCAAAGTATTGTATCATGTCTTGGGCATAATTCCTCCCAAACTGCATTCACCGAAAACTCCTTGGTATTCCCATTGCGATCCTTCCAAAGCACCACATCACGATTATTAGGATTAATAGGAGGTAGACCAGAAACAGGAAATCTGGAATACCAATCACTTGGCCAACGCCACATCCCGCCTATTATCATGTTAGAGACCTTTGTATCAACCATAAAACCAGCCGATGTTATTTCTCTGGGCTACACTTTATCATATAACGGGCTAAAAGAACACTAATTATCGTGCCAAGCAAAAGTATTTTGACCATTACCAACCTTAATCCAGAAAAATTGACGAATCGTAGGTCTTATTTGTAGCATTTTCCTCCAACTCTAAGCAAGATTACCTCTATAGGGAATATTCCAGAAAGACGTACCGCGTAGTTTATGAGTAGGTCTTATTTGTAGCATTTTCCTTGCCAGATATTCCAAATATGAACCAAGAATAAAGCTATATTAAAAGGATGGAGCTTACGAATACCAAGACCACCCTCCTCTTTCGGAAGACAAACATCATCTCAAGCCACCTTTGCCTTTCCTTTATGTATTTCACCTTGGCACCATAGAAATCCACACATAATCTGTTCAATATCTGAAATAATACTCATGGGCAAAATAAAAACTGACGACTAATATACATGGATCGCTGATAGAACAGAATTAATAAGTTGTACTCTTCCAGCAAAGGACAAAAATTTATTTCTCCAATCGTTAACCCGTTTCTGAACTTTTTCTATAAGCAGTTTACAGTCTTGTAAAACCAGCCTGGAAGAGACCAGAGGGACTCCAAGGTACTTCACCGGCAGTTGCCCTTCTTCAAATGGTATAATATTTAGAATAGCAAGTCTCACTGTATTAGGAACATTGCAAAAATAAGCAGTGCTCTTTGGTAGACTGGGAGCTAAACCTGAAGCATCTTTGAATTCATTAAGCGAATCCATTACTACTCTAGCTGAATCCACATTACCACGCATGAATATAAAAAGATCATCAGCAAAACAAAGGTTAATAACCTGATGTTCTTGACAGAGGTGGTGAAAATAGAATGAATCTGAGTCAGTAACATTTCGGTGAAGAATAAGGGTAAGAATCTCCATTACAAGTGTAAATAAGTAAGGAGATAAAGGATCACCTTGCCTTAAACCTCTCTTTCCCTTAAAATATCCATGAAAACTGCCATTGATACTTAAAGAATAAGTGACAGAAGTAACACATAGCATAATCCAATGAATCACTTGTTGTGGAAAGCCAAAAGCAACCAGAATATCCTTTAAGAAATCCAATCTACCGTATCATATGCCTTTTGAATATCGACTTTTAATGCACATCTAGGTGGTCCACGATCAAGATGATAATTATGCATTATATCTTGAGTGAGAAGAATGTTATCAGAAATCAGTCTACCAGGGATAAAAGCCGATTGGTTGATGCTAACAATATCTTGTACACAATCCTTTATGCGATTAGCAATAATTTTACTAATGCATTTGAACAGGATATTACAAAGAGCAATAGGACGAAACTCAGTAACCAAAGAAGGAGAACAAACCTTTGGGATAAGGGCAATGATTGTGTGATTAAACTCTTTGAGAAGTTTCCCTGAAATAAAGAAGTCTTTTACAGCAGCAGATACTTCTTCTACAATGATATTCCAAGCACCTTTGAAAAACGCAGCAGAATAGCCATCAGGGCCTGGTGATTTATCATCACCCATAGAGAAAATAGTTTTTCGAACTTCTTCATCTGTCACTTCACGAGACATATCCATGGCTTGCTGATTTGAGACAGTCTTTGTTATTAATCCCTGAACATTAAGAGAAGTGACACTACCTGATCTGCCAAGAAAATTGGAAAAATGGTTAACAAAAGCGTCATAAATATCGTGCCCCTCAACCAGTCTTCCATTCGAATCCATGATAGACTCAATATGATTTTGAGCAGTTTTTCCTTTTACCACCTTATGGAAATAAGCTGAATTAGAGTCACCAACTCAAAGCCATTCTATCTTTGCCTTTTGCTTCAAAAATCGCTCCTCAGTAAGTAATGCATCATTAAATGCTTTAAGAACAATAGCTTCTTCATCACGAAATATTGAGTTGTGTGGATCCTTATCTAACGCCTTTTGTATTGTTTCCAAATCAGCTTTAAGTTTCTCAACATTAGCATGAAGGTTCCCTTTATCCACCAATAGTTTACAAAGTGGTTTTTTCAAAGATTTCAATTTTTTCACCACCTTGTACATATTATTTCCATCAATATGATCTTGCCACATATTACGAACTACCTCCTGAAATTTATTATCTAAAACAATAAAGTTTGCAAATTTAAAAGGCCGCGGTTTGAATTGAGTTTTACTTGGAAGCTTAAGAATGGCAAGAGCATGATCCGAATTGAGATATGGCTGGAACATAGCAACTGCACCAATATAATCTTTAAAGAAATCAGAATTTGCCAAAACTCGATCAATTTTCCGAAGCACTCCATGTGAACCCTGGGGCTTTTGATTCCAAGTAAATTGAAGACCCAAACTATTAACATCCGAGACTTCAATATCAGTAATACATTCGTTGAATTCTCTCATGGCAATGCTTATAACCGAACTACTAGTAGTCGTATCTTGCAAAGAAAGAGTTGCATTAAAATCACCTAAGATATACCAAGGTTTATGCTTAACAAACAGCATATGTCGACACAAATTCAGCCAAAGTTGACGACGATCAATATAATAATTATGAGCATAAACGAAAGATCCAAAAATCATCTTTTTATCAGCCTTTAATTGAATCTGCGTATGAACAACCTGATCTAAGAGCGCCAAAACCATTAAGTCAACAACTCGTGGATCCTAACCAACAATGATACGAGTACCTTTATTACACATGTTACAATTCGAAATCCACTTCCAATTAAAAAATATATTAGAACACACTTTCTCCAATCGAGATTGAGAAACATGTGATTCTAAAATAGCACAAACAGAAAGAGAATTATCACCAATAAACTGCCGAACCATTATCTGCTTAGAGGGAAGGTTCAACCCTCTTACATTCCAAGAGGCAATATTAATCATTAGAGATCATACCACCGGGAGTGCTTGCCCCCTCAGAAATAATAGAATCAACCATAGTATTTGCTGTTTCATCAAAAATAACCTCATCATCATCTGAATCTGTATCAAATCCATCCTTTTTACGTCCCTCATCTTCTAATCCATCCAAGGCATCAAAAGAATTTCTTGTAAACACCGGATTACCCTTTGTAAATGTAGAAGGAGGCTGATTTGTAAACACCGGATTAGCTCCTTTATTTCCATTTCCGACCTTAGGTTTTTCCATGTTGTTATTAGTCCCATTACCACCTGATTGTTTTTGCCTATAAACAAAATTTGGTTTTTGTTTATTCATTCTAAATCCCTCTCCAGGTTTACTTTTTTGTTGTCCAATCTTTCCTTTTGCCCTTTTACGTACTACATTGATAAAACCATCATCCTCTACTTTTCCTTTACCCTTATCATTTACTTTTGTTGTTTTCTGTAGTAAAGGACAGGTTTTGTTGTCGTGTCCAAAAACCTTGCAATGCATGCAATGAGGAGGTTTCCATTCATAATCAATTGTAACAACCTGTTTAGAAAAGCCCTCACCAAGAATATTTGGTATTGCAACAGTTAGATCATCGCGAAACATATCTTTAGCATCAATTTCTATAAGTACCCTTGCAAACGTGTGTCTACCCCAAGAAGTATTGCACATTTGACTAGTGTAAGAATCCATTATCATCGGTTTACCAATATTTGAAGCAATCCTGATCAATCCATCCTCTGTGAACGCAGCCAAAGGCACATCATATAAATTAACCCAAACAGGAATAGAGGTAATTTCCTGTTTGGATAAACAAGTATTTGGAGACCATATATTTAACAACATGGGAACTGATCGAATCATCCATGGTCCTTTCTCCAAAACCTGTTCCATACCTTTTTTAGAGCTAAATTGAAAGAAGAAAAAACCAGCATCATTCATCATAAGCCTCTTCAAACCGAATTTAGCCCAGGTATTCTTAACATAATTTTCAACCACAGGAAAAGCAAGTCTTTCACCCAGAAAATAACCATATAACGAATTCGAAAAACGATCATTCACCTCTTTAACAGCAGCCATAGGAATCACAACATCCACACCTTCCACCTCCGAATGAGGAGGTATAAAACGAAAGTTACTTTTCTTATTAGATTCAGAATTCGAAACAGAAGACATAGAAACTTTTTCAGCATACGAGGGTTTTGAAGGAACCTGAAATGTACCATGAATATCATCAACCAAGGGAGAAGGCTGAACAGATGCAAAGGTGAACTCAGGAGCAGAATCCGTTTTCTTGATATTACCCACACCTTCCTTCTCAAAACCCTTATTATCGCCACCCTTTTCACCAGATTCGTCAACTTTGTCATTATCATGCACCTCATCTTCGGCCGTAGGAGGCATACCAACAAGAAAGCCATATTCATCGTACTTCTTACCACCATCAACATCCACCGGGGGCTTAGGAGGCATCTCCTGGCTATTCGTCCTACCTTTATTACCAACATCAGGAGCCGTACCATCAGAGGAGAACAAAACAGAATTAGGGTTTTTCAAAACCCTAATCGGCTTAATAGGAACATCAGATGACATATCACTTTGTTTCAATTTATTAATTCTATCAACAAGAGCCAGAAAGATCAAACGAAACAACTCTCTTTATAAATCAAGAAACCATACTTTCTCAAATGGGATAGTAATAACACAGCTTAACTATCTCTTGAATATCCGAAGTACTTCTTTGCAGATGACACTACGACGGCTTGGACTCCACAAGAATAATGTGTTTAGATTTCTTTTGATAGCCTACGACCTCCCCCCGCACAAGAGCGAGCTTTTTTTTTTTTTTTCGTGCTGGAAACGAACATATTTTTCAAACCATTGTTGCTGGGTAGCTGATATAGTTTACAGCTGCAGATCTCATTGGTATACTTCGTTTGGGCACAGTTGAACAGAAAGGGGGTGTGACTGGTCTCACCAAGTTCCGTCATGAAGTTATTCAATGTCCTTTCCGAAGGATGGGGTTTGCAGGTGACCTGTCAAGTAAAACTCTATTCAAGAAGGGTTTTTATGGCAGGTGTAGGTATTTGGCTCATGTGCTCAATGTCAGTTTGAGCAACAAGAAATCTGGTTTTGATACGTTAAACCAGGAAGCCCAAGCACAGATGGTGGGCTTAGTTTTTAATAAGCCGTATAGTTTCTCTAAGTTCTTCTTCGATGAGATGAGAAAACAGATCACAGCCGCGGGAAAGAGGAGATTTTTTTTTTTTATCTTTCATAGGTTTGTGATGATGATTATCAATGCTGGACTTCCAAATCTGCAAGCTATAGGGGAAGTGAAGCAAGTGAGTTCGATCATCCGCCGTGGTTATGATGAGTTTGATTCTCGATACCAGAATGATCCAAATGCACAAGATGCTGCATTATTCAGTGCGATCATCAATGCCAACTACGTGGCATCGGCTGATGAGGTCATATTAGCATATGAAGGGCCTCAGCCAGAAGATGGTGAAGCTGTTGGGGATCTTGAGCTTCCAGAGCAGTTGCATGATGTTGTAGTTGAAGGTGATGTGCCAAATGAGCCTAAAGTTGTTGTACAGGTTGCAGATGATGTGATTAACCAACCTGGTGCCAATCCTGAGATCGTTGATGATTTTCTGGAGGAGATGGCTGATCCAGATGGTGACATTGCACAAGTGCAGAGGTACAATCCCAATGATGATGATCTAGTGGATGTAGACCTGAACCAGGACATAAATGATTATGTAGCTGGAGCTGCAGTTAGTTCTGAAGCAGCTAGAGCTAGTGGGTCAGGTACTGGTGAAATTAGTGGATCAGGAATTGGTCAGGCTAGTGGGTCAAGTATTTATGCTGGAGATAGAGGAAAGGCCGTTGTTGATGTTGAAGTAGACAGAGAGCATTCTGTTCATTCTGATGATGAGTCTATTAGTGATGGAGATGAGGATCCTTACAAATCTCATGCTTTCGTCAGAGTTAGATCTCAGATGATTCCTAGATCTCTAGTTGAAGCTCAAGGAAGAAGAAGAGGGAGGGAAACTGATGAGGATTGGGTACCAGAGCAACCTATGCCTAAGCAAAGAACACTTTTCAGGGCACAAGAGACTTCTGTTGCTGCTGGTGAGTCTGAAAGAGTACCAGGGTATGTTGTTCCTGAGACTACACAACCGAGGCCACAAGCAAGTGAAGAAACCACTTCTGGTGATCTGTAGAGACAGATGAATGAGATGAGAAGTTTGATCACTCGTTTGGCTGGTGATTTGTAGGTTGTTAGTGACAAGAACACGATTCTTGAAGACAAGTTGGGCAAAAGTGAGGTGGTGGTGTCCAATATAAGAAGTATTTGGCTCTAGATGAGAAGGTTGTCAGGATGGCAGATGCATTAAAGAAGGGAGTCAAGATCTCTGAATAGAAATTGCATGAGCTCATCGAAAACTATGTCAAGGTTAGAGCAGAAAGAGACAGTTTAGGTTGCAAAGGTGATGAGCTGGCTAAGGCAAGGATTGATGATGATTATGATGAAGATCAAGATGCAGCCAGAGCTAATCAAGAGCTAGGAGGTAGTTCTACTTTCAGAACAGAGACTCAAGGAGAGTCTAGCTAGACTTGTGTTGCTGGCAAGGCAACCTCAGAAGCTCTACAAGCTAAAGAACTGGTGTCTACAGAGATAAACATGGTAGTTGAACTTGAGGCACCTCAAACCAAACATTTACAAAAGATGTTGACGTTGATCGATTGAAAAAGGGTAAGGGTTTGGCAGGGCAATCTGAAGCTGTTACTCTTGATAATGAAGATGCTAGTGCTCAGGATAGTGAGTCAACCAAGACCGATTCTGCTACCAATACTTCTACAGAGTCGGATTTGCACCCAGTGATTGTGCATAGACTAGAGAAGAGATTGGGTTATGATCCACAGGCTCATATGAGAGCTAGAGCAGAGATCGCGGATTATTACTATGATCCAGGATCTATGAGGGATCAAGAGAAAGAACGGTTAGGGTTAACTCATACTCCTTTAGAGTCAGAGTCAGAGTTAGATTCTGATTTTGAGACTGAGACTAAGACTAAGAAGGAGCAGAGGAAGCAGAAGAAGTAGATTGATGACAAAGACAAGACGAAGACATTTATTGTAACGTCTAGAAGCTATTGCCAAGGGGGAGTCTGTAAGTGCACATCTATGTCAATAGCATTCTAGATTGTTTGGGCTTATATTGTAATATGTCTTTGTAATGTGATTATCATTAATGAACTTTGTATTATGCATTGAATACTAGATTAAGTTTAAGTACTAAATGTGTAATAATATGCTAAGTATGAATTGCGAGGAATACGACCCCGTATTTGCAGGGACAAATACGAGGCTAGAGTACAATTACGAGGTCGTAATTGGGTTGAGCTGAGCCAGAACTACGACCCCGGCGTGTTGAAGCCTTTTCAGGTGTTTTCCTATAAATACCGAACCCTAACAGAGATTAGGGTTGAACATTTGTCAAAATTTCGAGCTACTATAGCAAGTTAAGTCGTTAAAGGATTGTTCAGCTAGCACGTAGAAGATCTGCGAGGCAACAGGTGATCTAGGGGCTTCGTTGTGAATCACCAAGTTATAGAGAGGGATTCCACACCTCTGGATAACTGGAGTAAACTATTAACGATCCGATTCAAGGGGACTTACAGGTACCTTTAGGTGTTTGGAAACAAGAAACATTGTAGGAGATTATGAATTTCAAACAAGTTTATTGATTATGGTAACTTGATATATTTGTACATGGGAAGACATAGATTGTGTCCACATATGAGTTAGGTTAAATCTGATTGTTCGTTCGTCCAGGGTTAGGGTTTTAAATTTTATATTCGTTGTTTAGGGATAGGGTTTTTCTGCCATTTTTCTTTTAATTCGTATATTTGGTTCGTTTGGGATTTGGTTTTCTGGTTTTTGGTTTCTAATTGTATGAAGAGAGATAGCCAGATTGGATTTAATCCATTGATTTACAAAAAGTTCAGGAAAGGTTGGCTAGGTTGAAGGGTGAAAATATGTCGGGCAAGAAAAAGAAAGGTGGAAACCCTAAAAAAGTTTTGCCGTCCAAGAAAAACTCTGAAGAAGCGGTCAAATCTCCTGAACGACCTGCTACTAGTAATCAGCCATTTCATACGAGCCCTTTGAATGCCCCTGCTAGTAGTGATCGACCTGATCCTTCGAATAAAAAAGAAGTGGAACATGTGGAATTTAAATTTGCTCCATCATCTGAATTTTCAGTGAGGGTTGATGATGGGATTGAAGACGCAAATTTTGGTAAGAATAACCCTCCTTCTGATAATAAGGAGGATGATAAGGGAGACAAGCATGAAGATAAGATGGAGGTCAGCCCAGATTCCATGAAAGGAAACCCTAATGAGAATGACGATGTTACTACGAAACCTGTAGGGTTGGATGCTCCTGGGGTTACTCCTACATATGCTGCTAAACTAAAACCTGGATCAACTAAGAAGGTTGTGAATTTCAGAAAGCTAGAAACTAGTGTTAGTCGTGATGGAGTTGATATTATACTTCCTAAGGAATCTGTTCGGGTAGTACAAGATAGGTTTGCCAATACCTTGTTTGGTTACTTTTTGGGAGATAGACTTGCTTATCCGGTTGTTGAATATTATGCTAAAGCAAATTGGTCTAAATTTGAACACTTGGTCACTCATAACAAAACTTAAGAAGGATGATATTAAAGAAGTTGTTGTGTGGACAAAAATCCACAATGTTCCTATTGCTGCATACATGGCTGATGGATTGAGCCTGCTTGCTACGAAATTGGGAAATCCAAAAATGCTTGATTCTTACACGAGTACTATGTGCACTGAATCATGGGGTAGAAGTAGTTATGCCAGGGCTTTGATTGAGATATCTGCTGAGAATGAGTTTTGGGATAATCTAACAATGGCAATTCCAGATTTAGATGGTGATCATTATGTGAATGAGATAATGCGAGTTGAATATGAATGGAGGCCTCAAAGATGTGCGACATGTTGTATATTTGGTCATCATACTGATGCTTGCCCTAAGAGAGTTAACATTGTTAACAAACCTGTGAATTCAGTTGATAAAGATGGCTTCACTGAAGTAAGAGGTAGGAAAAAGGTGCATAAGGCTGGGTTTCCTCTTAATAAGCAGAAAACCAGGGTGGAATATAGACCAGTGGTTAATCAGAAACATAAAAAAGATGTGTCTAGTACTTCAGGTACGAAGGAAAATGTAGTGTACACTACGAATTCCTTTGGTGTGCTAGATGAGGATGTTGATCTAACTGAGAAGACTAATGCAGAAGCACGCTCTATGGCTAAATTCAATGTGACATTAGATTCTGATGGTGAAGAGGTTATTGAAGTTTTAGATAATGAAACTGCTGATTTTATGGCTTTGGGTACTAATCCTAGTGAAACTACAGGGGCAAGCCTTGGGTTATACTTGGTGATTTTAACTCTTCGCTTAACCTGGAAGATAATAGTGTGGGCTCATCGACAATAAGTATTGGTATGAAGGTGATACAGAAATGTCCAGATTCACTGAAGTGGCCCTTGCCATTGAGCCGAGCAAAACAACTAAAGTGACCAAAATTTCTGAGGAAAAAGAAGATTCAGAAATGAAGTTAAATTCTGAGCTGAAGTCCATTTCTGAGCTGGTGCAGAATTCTGAGGCCTTGATGCCATCTGAGCAAGCCATGTTAATTCTGCCAGCGATAGACCATTTCAGACAAGTGTTCACTGAACAAGCTCAGTCTCTAGTTGTAACACTTCTCCAGTGGCAAGAAGCTCCAGATACCACCCTCAGAAATCCATCAGAGAAAGTCTCCACTAAAGTGCTCCAATCCACTAAAGCTCTCCAGTGACCAGTTTCAGTCTCCAGATGGATGCTCCAGATATACGTCTTCAGTGGATGTCCAGATTTTACATTTTCCAGTTACCTTAATAAAGTGTTCTGACTGCGCTTGTGGGGTCCAATAAAGGAAGGATGACAGCTGTCCAAAGAAGATGACAACAAAGGAATGAGTGCCCATGTTATTTCTAATGGTTTATGGGCCCTCTTGTAAAAGGAATCTTTCTAGAAGCTTTATCTGTCCATTTCCCATTGGCTAATAAATTAGTGGTTGTCCTTTGCACATGACAACTTTTAGATTATTTTATTATTATTTCTATAACTCATAGGAAATAGTTTATGCGGCTATAAATAGGGGTTGTATTCCTCTTTGTAAAGTTAGATTATGTTGTTGAATGAAATTAATAGAGCAACCTCTATTTCTTATCCAAAATCTTCATTTACCTTTATAGATCTTTGATCTTGGTAGTTTGGAGTGATCCCTTTATCTATATTTGTGGTGGTTCGTCCTTTATCAAATATAGTGGTGAGATCTTAAATCTTTGATTCCTTTATCTGTGTTTGTGGTGGCTAGACCTTTATCAAACATACTGGTGGGTTGGAGTGTTTCCTTTATCCTTGATTCCGGTGGCTTGGCTTTTATGAATCTTGGTGGTGGATTCTGTTATCTATCATTTTTTTATCGTCTTGTTTTGTTGTTTATTTCATAAAATCTAGAATATACCAAAATATCTAATTCCATTTTTTTAATTTCCGTTGTGCTTGAGTTATTGCGTGATTTACGCATCAAATTTGGTATCAGAGCCAGGTTTCCAAAAAGGTTTCTTAATTTTTTATCCGTGGGTTTTTGTTATTTGTTTGTTGGGTCAGATTAGATCTGTTGGGATTGTGGCTTGTTTTGTCTAAATCTGTTATTGTTGATTTTATTTTGTTTAATATAAATGACTTATAGAAGAAATATGACTCTAGAAGAAGCTCATAATGCTAGGAGAGATAGGCAGATTGAAGATCTACAAGAAACACTTGGTAGAGTTATTAACCTATTAGAAGATGGTGGTTTAAGGTTGAATAGAGAACGTGTTGTAGGTGAAAGGAATGATGAGTCTCAAGGTCTTAGTGAGAGATCTGATGACACCCCCAGATCTTCTAGTGATTCTGGTGAGTCTAATCAATCTAGAAGAAGGCATAGGAGGCATAAGGTTGATGACACGAAAGATATCAAGATAGATCCACCAGATTTCATTGGTTCTTCTAACCCAGAAGAATTCTTTGAATGGGTTCAGGTGATGGATAGAATAATGGAAATAAAAGGTTATGATGATAAAAAAAGTTTTAAAGTTGCCATTATTAGGTTGAAAAAGTATGCTTCATCCTGGTATGACAATATAAAATCTGAAAGAGTATAAAGGTAAAAGTAAAAGTAAGACCTGGTCCAAGCTGAAAGAAGTTATGCAGAAGAGATTTGTTCTGCAGTCGCACAAGCAAGATCAGTATCTTCTGATGAATAATCTGAAGCAAGGTACAAAAGAGGTTGTGGAATATATTAGAGAATTCGAGCAACTGAAGACTCGAACTAGTGTGAAAGAAACTGAAGAGCATACTATCGCCAGATTTATTCGTGGGTTGAATGCTACCATTTCAGAAAAGATAGAGTTGCGGCCCATCTGGACGTACGAAGGAGCTTGCAAATTGGCTCTCCAGATTGAGAAGCAACCGAAGAAGAAAGTCCAGTACTGTAACACCCCGACTAAGGCAGAAACACGAGATGCCATAGAACGACATGGTACAAAAGATTTAAATATAAAACATCAACACAAGTTTCCAAATGACATTCAAAACCCAAAAGATTACAAGTTCAAGTTGACGTTTAAATCCATTACATAACCACAAACCCAAATCAAAAGATAAATTGTTTGCATTAAAAACCGTCGAACATTCAACATAATGAGCAACAAAGAGGTGGACAAGCTACAAACCTATTGCTCTAAACCTGAAAAGCATAAAGAGAAAGTGTCAACTACGAAAGTTGAGTGAGTTCATAGGTTTTAACTAGCAACATGTTTATTTTCCAACCATATTCAAGGGTAATAAGTCACAAAAATTTTCAAGTATTCCTTCATAATACTCATACCCAAACCGTATGTTCAAATCAAAATCTCTAATCATATTAATATCAATTTCATTTAGCCACAAGGGCATAATTTAAATAGTTTTTGATGAGAAAATACTTGAGCCACTACTACTACATTTTCATGTCCAAACAATATATTACTTCATTTCATTTCATAGCACAAGCTGTCAATCAAGTGCTTCAATTATAATTGGGGTCGTGCCATGGAGACGACCATATAAATTTAAGGTAGCTAGAGCACCGCTCTGGTCGTACTGGAAGTGATGGTTGTCACGAAGGCAACCAACATTCCACCGTTACGCCTGGGTGAGTGGACGACTCCTAGTTGCGCAACCCTCTAACTACAGGCCTCCCCTTTCGGAGTAAATAGTAGTGTACCGAATTATATCAGTTGACATAACTCAAGCTCATCATATATCATTTATCACATTGAACATACATAACAATTCCATTTCATAATCATACTATCAAGAATCATTTCTTATATAGAAAGCAATTTTATTTATTTATCATGCTTTTCACCCCAAAAGTTAAACACAAAATAGTTTGAAAGGGGGCTATGACTCACTTGATTGGAGTATGAAAACAGACTGATCAAAACCAAGATCTTCGGCTAGTGGTGCCGTCCCTCAAGCAAGCCTAAACCATGGTATTTAAATATACACAACGTAAGTGTGTGTTGCATGAACTAGTAAACTAGATCATGAGATGTATGCTAGTAGACTTACCAATCTTTGATTGTTATTAGATTGTGGAGTTCAAGTATATTATAGTGCTCACATCATTTGGTTAGAAGATATTTGATGGTGAAGGTCATTTCTCATTACACGTTTTTGTTCGTTTATTGGAATTTCAGTAGTGTGGCTTTGTTTTATATATAATTTCTTTTGCATACTTTGTTTAATAATCATATTTGACATTTGTGATTTTATAATATAAATGTTAATATATAATTCTGATTTTTATTTATTTATTTATTTTAATTTAATATTATTTAATTAATTATTTATTTATTTTATTGATTTATTAATTATATAATTCCTTATAATTATTTTTAGGTTCTTAAATTGTCTTTAAAATTCATGGATAATTCTACATGGATTTTTTACTGATTTTTATGCTTTTTGATTTATAACATTATGATCTATACATTTATTTATGCATTGTTTCATTTTATTTAACAATAGTGATTAATTAGTGGTTTTTACTTAATAATTTACCTTTAAATGGTATGAAACTTGATTCTTCACTTGTAACTATTTTTTTCTAGTAGATTTTAGTTACTTTTACCATTGGTGATGTAAATTTAATCAAGTTCATGATTTATATAATTTATTTATTAATTTATATATCCTTTAATTACCATTTTAATTCATTAAATCACAAAAATACTTAGAAATCACCATACAAGCTTTTGTCCAAAAATCCCAGGCCTTTCTAGGCAACTTTTAACATGCCAAATTCATAAAATTTCAACCTCTCTTGTGTCTTGCTTGTTTGAGGACTTTATGATCAAAAATCGTTTACCGAAAATGCGTTTTAAGCCTCATTTCTCAAGCAATTTAAGTACTTCCAATTGGACTTTTGTCCTTATTTCAACATTTCTAGAAAGTTCATCATATATTGATAGTTCAAGTCGTGGTAGTGGTGGTGGTGTGATATGTGCAAATTTGTGCTTTCTATTTTAAGTGTGTGTTTGTTTTATAATTGTAACATAGGTTTATTTGTAGTGTAAGTGTATTATTTACTCTAGTATATGTATATATATATATATGTGTGTGTCGTGTATATATATATATGTACATGTATATATTTTTGTGTTTTTAATTGTTACATAGCTCATTAGTTGCATTCTTGTATTTATAAAAGACTTGAATATATATATATACTTATTATTATTCAAGCATTTTCATGTACTTAAGGAGTTACAAATATTTTTATGATGTTAATGGCATTTTCATGACCAAATATCATTTTGTAGGCTTGATGGTTCAAATTGTCGGACATTTATAAGAATCTTTGATTGTTATCTCAGCTTGTGAGACTTATATTATTATTTATAATTTGATTAAATATTAATTAAAATTTTTGTTCAGTGGTATTTTATTAAATTGAATTTAGAACTAATCAATAGCTTTAGATTACTAATTTAGGGGCATTATCTACTAGCTTTAAGTATAACTATGGCTTGCGGGATCATAGACAACCTAACTAGCACGTATATAATATTTAAGAAGTAGGGTTGTTACAAGTACAAACCTTTCATTAAGGTTTCGTCCAGTTCCAGTCAACCAGTTCTAAAGCCTAGCGCAACTGGTCAACAGTCCTTTAGAGGCAAAGAGAAAGAAACTGGAGGATCAAAAGAGCCAGTTGGAAGAAAATGCTATTAAGTGTCATGGTTTTGGTCACTTCCAGACACAGTGCCCCAACCAGAGAGCACTCACTGCTAAGGAGACTGAAAGCTTACCAGACGTTGACACTGAAGAAGGTGAACCAGTGTATGATGACAATGAAAGTGAAGAAACATATGTTGGTGCAGATATTGGAGAAATGCTGGTAGTTAGGAGAGTGATGCATGCTAATGAAGTTGTAACTGATGCTGCCGAGAGAGAAAATATCTTCCATTCCAGATGTATTGTTAAAGACAAAGTGTGTGATCTGATCATTGATGGTGGAAGTTGTGCTAATGCTGCTTCAACGTACATGGTAGAAAAACTGGAGTTACCTACCACAAAACACGCTCGTCCATACAAGTTGCAATGGTTCAGTGAAGGATTTGAGGTAAAAGTTAACCGACAAGTTACTATTCCTTTTTCCATTGGATCTGTTTATAAAGATAAACTTGTTTGTGATGTTGTCCCTATGGATGCTTGTCATATTTTACTGGGTAGGCCTTGGTTATTTGATAGTTATGTATTTCATAATGGTCATGCAAACTCTTATTCATTATTTGTAAATGGGAAAAAGGTCACTTTGACTTCTCTGAAACCTAGTGAGTCACTGAAAATCAATAAGGAAGACCAACCCAAGTCTTTATTTATGTCACAAACTGAAGTTGAAGAAGAGTTAACTGGAGGCTCTCCAGTTATGATGTTACTGAAGCTTGAACGTACTAAAGACAAGGAGTTCACTGGAATCCCCAATCTCCTAAAATCTTTACTGAAGGAATTCACTGATGTTTTCCCATAAGTCCTACCTGAAGGTTTGCCGCCAGTAAGGGGTATTGAACACCAGATTGACCTGTTTCCAGGGTCAGTTCTTCCAAACAAAGCTGCTTACAGATGTTCACCAACTGAAGCAAAAGAATTTCAAAGACAAGTAGATGAGTTGGTTGCCAAAGGTTATGTGAGAGCCAGTATGAGTCCTTGCTCAGTTCCAGCTCTCCTGGTCCCAAAAAAAGATGGTTCGATGAGAATGTGTGTTGATAGTAGAGCCATAAATAATAT
Source organism: Erigeron canadensis (assembly GCF_010389155.1). Classification (NCBI taxonomy): domain Eukaryota; kingdom Viridiplantae; phylum Streptophyta; class Magnoliopsida; order Asterales; family Asteraceae; genus Erigeron; species Erigeron canadensis. The sequence continues at coordinate 16,927,969 of NC_057762.1, read as the reverse complement.
AACTATTAAGTATAGATATCCCATTCCCAAATTAGATGATATGCTTGATGAGTTACATGGCTCCAGTGTGTTTTCTAAAATTGATCTCAGAAGTGGTTATCACCAGATCAGAAGGGGTTCTATTTGTGATCTATTGATAAGGGAAGCACATGGAGGAAGTTTAGCTGGCCATTTTGGCATTAACAAGACTGGAGAGATCCTCACTGAACACTTCTACTGGCCAAGTTTACTGAAGGATGTTCAGAATATTATCAGTCGCTGTCCAACTTGTCACCAGGCGAAGGCAACTTTTCACAAGGGTTTGTATACTCCTCTTCCAATTCCAAATCAACCATGGGAAGATCTTAGCATGGATTTTATTGTTGCACTGCCTAGGACTCAAAGGGGAAAAGATTCAATAATGGTGGTTGTTGACCATTTTTCGAAGATGGCTCATTTTACTCCTTGTCATACTACAAATGATGCTTCAGCAGTGGCAAATTTATTTTTTAAGGAAATTGTTCGCTTGTATGGGATTCCAAAGACAATTGTGTCAGATAGAGATGTGAAATTTCTAAGTTATTTCTGGAAGACATTATGGAGATTGATGGGTACCAGGTTAATGTTCAGTTGGTCTCATCACCCTCAAACTGATGGACAAACTGAAGTTACAAATAGAACGATTGGTATGTTGTTCAGAACACTGGTGAAGAAGACGTTGAAAGATTGGGATATGAATTTAGCTCATGCAGAGTTTGCCTTCAACAGAGCTCCTAATTATTCTACCAATAAATCCCCATTTGAAATCTGTTATGGTGTCAATCCACTGACTCCCATTGATTTAATTCCATTTTCGATTGAACCAAAAGCAAGTATTGTAGCTGAGGCCAGAGCAAAAGAAATCAAGAAAATTCACCAGGAAGTACAGGCCAAAATTGAAAAGATTAATGCTGAATACAAGGCAAGAGCAAACAAGCATAGAAAGTAGTCCAGTTTTGCTCCAAGTGATTTAGTTTGGGTGCATTTGAGAAAAGAAAGGTTTCCATCCAGAAGAAAGAACAAGTTAATGCCCAGAGCTGAAGGACCATTCAAAATTCTGGAGAGATATGGTGAAAATGCTTATAAGGTTGAGTTACCTAAAGATATGGCAGTTTCAAGTACATTTAATGTTGGTGATCTGATGCCTTATCTGGAAGATGAGTACCTCGAGGACTTGAGAACAAGTCCTTTTTCAGAAGGGGAGAATGATACAGAAATGTCGAGATTCGCTGAACTGGCCCTTGCCAGTGAGCGGAGCAAAACAACTGAAGTGACCAAAATTTCTAACGAAAAAAAAGATTCTTAAATGAAGTTAAATTCTGAGCTGAAGTCCATTTCTGAGCTGGTGCAGAATTCTGAGGCCTTGATGCCATCTGAGCAAGCCATGTTAATTCTGCCAGCGATAGACCATTTCAGACAAGTGTTCACTGAACAAGCTCAGTCTCCAGTTGTAACACTTCTCCAGTGGCAAGAAGCTCCAGATACCACCCTCAGAAATCCGTTAGAGAAAGTCTCCACTGAAGTGCTCCAATCCACTAAAGCTTTCCAATGACCAGTTCCAGTCTCCAGATGGATGCTCCAGATATACGTCTCGAGTGGAAGTCCAGATTTTAGATTTTCTAGTTACTTTATTAAAGTGTTCTGACTGCGCTTGTGGGTTCCAATAAAGGAAGGATGACAGCTGTCCAAAGAAGATGACAACAAAGGAATGAGTGCCCATGTTATTTCTAACGGTTTGTGGGCCCTCTTGTAAAAGGAATCTTTCTAGATTTATCTGTCCATTTCCCATTGGCTAATAAATTAATGGTTGTTCTTTGCACATGACAGCTTTTAGATTATTTTATTATTATTTCGATAACTCATAGGAAATAGTTTATTTGGCTATAAATAGGTGTTGTATTCCTCTTTGTAAAGTTAGATTATGTTGTTGAATGAAATTAATAGAACAGCCTTTATTTCTTATCCAAAATCTTCATTTACCTTCATAGATCTTTGATCTTGGTAGTTTGGAGTGATCCCTATTTCTATATTTATGGTGATTCGTCCTTTATCAAATATAATGGCGAGATCTTAAATCTTCGATTCCTTTATCTGTGTTTGTGGTGGCTAGACCTTTAACAAACATAGTGGTGGGTTGGAGTGTTTCCTTTATCCTTGATTCCGGTGACTTAGCTTTTACGAATCTTTGTGGTGGATTCTTTTATCTGTCATTTTTTTTATCGTCTTGTTTTGTTGTTTATTTCATAAAATCCAAAAAATACCAAAATATCTAATTCCATTTGTTTATTTTCCGTTGTGCTTGAGTTATTGCGTGATTTACGCATCAGAAGGACTTTAAAGAGTGTGTTGATGTATTGGATGTGTTTGATATTAATAGCATGGGTTTACTTTTCAGATGGAATCAAAAACCCAAAAATGGAGTTGGGTTATTGAAGAAAATTGACCGAGTTATGGGTAATATTCCGTTTATTGATTTTTTCCCTGCTTCGTGTGCAATTTTCTAGCCGCACAGGATTTCAGATCACTCCCCTTGTATCTTGAAGTTATCAAGTGTGGTGAAACCTAAACCACAACCGTTTAAATTTGCTAATTTTCTAGTACATAAAGAGGGATTTCAAGTTATTGTTAAGGATGCTTGGGCTACAAATATTGATGGTGTTAACCAGTTCTGGGTGGTAAAGAAGTTACGAGCGCTGAAATCACCTATCCAATCTTTATTTTTCAAGCAAGGTAACCTTCATCAGCGTGTCAAAGATTTCAGGAATAAATTAGATGAACTCCAACGTGCCATTGATAGAGATCCTATGAATAGCTCGCTAAGAGAGCAGGAAAATGTGTGTGTAAAGCATTTTCAAGAAGCTGCTTTGGATGAGGAACGCTTTTTAAATCAAAAATCTAAGGTTGAGTGGCTTGTTGCTGGTGATGCTAACACATCTTATTTTCATAAGTCTCTTAAATGCAGGTTTCATAGAAGTCGTATTGATGTTATTAAAGATATTGATGGTGTTGTTCTTGAGGGGAGTAACGTACAACGTGCTTTGGTTCAACATTATGAGAACTTTTTGGGTCGAGAAGATAGTAATACTTTGCTGCCATCTCCTGAATTATTTACTAGCAGATTAGATCCAAATTCAGCATTGGATATGATTCGGCCTGTTTCTGATGAGGAGATCAAGAGTGCTATGTTTTCTATTGATGATAATAAGGCCCCGGGCCCAGATGGATATACATCAGCATTCTTTAAGAGTTCATGGTCTATTGTGGGTAAAGATGTATCTAAAGCAGTCCATGACTTTTTTCTTAAAAGTAAGCTGCTTAGAGAATGGAATAATATGCTTATCGCTCTAGTTCCTAAGGTTACTACTCCCTCTTCTATTTATGATTTTCGCCCTATTGCTTGCTGCAATGTTCTGTATAAATGTATTAGCAAGATCCTTGCTAATCGTATTAAAGATGGGCTTAAAGAGGTAGTTAGTATTAATCAATCAGCATTTGTTCTAGAAGATGCGATAGCCAATCACCTTTTTTCTCTAGATCGTATCATTGCCAAGGATTTCAAATATCGGAAAAGGGGGAAGTCATGTCCCCCTGTGGGTGGTGTCCTATCAAAGTTTACTGCCCAAGATATTTCGATAGAATCTAGCGAAAAAAAGATGGATGAAGCCAACACTGAAAATATTATACCAGGGGAGAACATCACTAATGAAAAGTTAAATGAAGATAACTACTCTGTGGAGATTACATCCAAAGCGGATAATATTCAGGAAGGTGGAAATAACACAGTATCATTTACCTCTGAATTATTCTCTGCGCCTGGTTATGTTAAAGGATGGTACCCTAACATGATTAAAAAAGTGATAGGCGAGAACTAAGAAGTGGAACAAGAGACTCATAAAGATAGTTTTGTTTCTTTTTATTCATTCTATCGGTACCAGCCATGAAGAGGACTCAAGAGGGAGTTTGGAGATAGGTGAGCATATGGGATGTAAGATAGTCGGTGATACAGTAGAAGCTGAGGCACAGGTTAAACAATTAAGTGATAAAGACGGTTTCCAATGAATATAATCTCTATCAATATGTGTGGAAAGGGGTGTGACATGAAGAGGGAGAAACTTCGTGTTCTCTTAAATAAGTAGAGTATTAATTTTCTTTCTATTCAAGAAACGATGATGAACTCTTCTGATTCGTTTAGAGTTAAATCTTTGTGGGGGAATTTCAGCTTTCAATTCGTTGAATCCCTTGCTAGGGGACATTCTGGTGGCTTTGTATGAATCTGGGATCCGAGATGTTTTGAAATGGCTGATTCATTCATTTTCGACATTTTTATCATAGTTAAAGGAAAATGGATGCTCGACAACTTTGAATGTTTTATGGTTAACGTGTATGCCCCTCAGCTTCAAGCTGAAAAAGTTGAACTGTGGAATAATATATTGTCCTTCATGCACGCGAATCCTGGAACTTTTCTTATTTGTGGGGATTTCAATTCTGTGAGACACTTTGACAAGCGATTGGGTACCGGTTTCTCTAGAACTAATGCCAATAACTTCAAACAAGTTTATTGATTCTGGTAACTTGATATATTTGTACATGGGAAGACATAGATTGTGTCCACATATGAGTTAGGTTAAATATGATTGTTCGTTCGTCCAGGGTTCGTTTGGGATTTGGTTTTCTGGTTTTTGGTTTCTAATTGTATGAAGAGAGATAGCCAGATTGGATTTAATCCATTGATTTACAAAAAGTTCAGGAAAGGTTGGCTAGGTTGAAGGGTGAAAATATGTCGGGAAAGCAAAAGAAGGGTGGAAACCCTAAAAAAGTTTCGCCGTCCAAGAAAAACTCTGAAGAAGCGGTCAAATCTCCTGAACGACCTGCTACTACTAATCAGCCATTTCATTCGAGCCCTTTGAATGCCCCTGCTAGTAGTGATCGACCTGATCCTTCGAATTAAAAAGAAGCGGAACATGTGGAATCTAAATTTGCTCCATCATCTGAATTTTCGGTGAGGGTTGATGATGGGATTGAAGACGCAAATTTTGGTAAGAATAACCCTCCTTCTGATAATAAGGAGGATGATAAGGGAGACAAGCATGAAGATAAGATGGAGGTCAGCCCAGATTCCATGAAAAGAAACCCTAATGAGAACGACGATGTTACTACGAAACCTGTAGGGTTAAATGCTCCTGGGGTTACTCCTACATATGCTGCTAAACTAAAATCTGGATTGACTAAGAAGGTTGTGAATTTCAGAAAGCTAGAAACTAGTGTTAGTCGTGATGGAGTTGATATTATACTTCCTAAGGAATCTTTTCGGGTAGTACAAGGTAGATTTGCCAATACCTTGTTTGGTTACTTTTTGGGAGATAGACTTGCTTATCCAGTTGTTGAATATTATGCTAAAGCAAATTGGTCTAAATTTGAACACTTGGTCACTCATAACAAAACTTAAGAAGGATGATATTAAAGAAGTTGTTGTGTGGATAAAAATCCACAATGTTCCTATTGTTGCATACATGGCTGATGGATTGAGCCTGCTTGCTACGAAATTGGGAAATCCAAAAATGCTTGATTCTTACACGAGTACTATGTGCACTGAATCATGGGGTAGAAGTAGTTATGCAAGGGCTTTGATTGAGATATCTGCTGAGAATGAGTTTCGGGATAATCTAACAATGACAATTCCAGATTTAGATGGTGATCATTATGTGAATGAGATAATGCAAGTTGAATATGAATGGAGGCCTCAAAGATGTGCGACATGTTGTATATTTGGTCATCATACTGATGCTTGCCCTAAGAGAGTTAACATTGTTAACAAACCTGTGAATTCAGTTGATAAAGATGGCTTCACTGAAGTAAGAGGTAGGTAAAAGGTGCATAAGGCTGGGTTTCCTCTTAATAAGCAGAAAACCAAGGTGGAATATAGACCAGTGGTTAATCAGAAACATAAAAAATATGTGCCTAGTACTTCAGGTACGAAGGAAAATGTAGTGTACACTACGAAGGAAAATGTAGTGTACACTACGAATTCAGAAATGAAGTTAAATTCTGAGCTGAAATCCATTTCTGAGCTGGTGCAGAATTCTGAGGCCTTGATGCCATCTGAGCAAGCCATGTTAATTCTGCCAGCAATAGACCATTTCAGACAAGTGTTCACTGAACAAGCTCAGTCTCCAGTTGTAACACTTCTCCAGTGGCAAGAAGCTCCAGATACCACCCTCAGAAATCCATCAGAGAAAGTCTCCACTGAAGTGCTCCAATCCACTACACACTCACAGACAGTGGATCCGTTCGTTTGTAATATAGCTATAGGTAGGACCAGGTTCGTTTGCAGGGACTATGTTTAAGAACTAAGTAACTCTAAGATAGGTGGGGGGTTTTATGACCGAGTTGTCACATTGCTTAAACTAATAATAATTTCGTTGTGTCGGAAGACACAACGAAAAGATTTTAATTTAAAAACAATAACATAAAAAGTCATCTACCTCGAATTAGATCCATGACATGTTTCAGGTTGAACTATTCAATACCATAGTTGAGATCTAAATAAGTTACTAGACTCGGTCACGTGGGTACCACCCTATCCGCTAACAAATACTTGTCTCCTACTCAAATCCCCTAACCGATTAACTACAAGTGTAAGTACCACCCTATCCACATATAGTTGCCTAACCAATCAGTTTGTTTAACTATTTTAATGAGAATCTTGTCTACCGAATTACCAATCCGTTAAAACACTTAATCCTATTACTATTGAAATATTCTTTACCAGTCCATGACATAAAGCCAATTATCTAAACCTTAGACAATCAAGATCATGAAGACACACCAATAATACCATTACAAGCATGCATACACAACCAACAATTCAACAATAAATAACAAGGATTAAGTATATCAAGATCATGACAAAACATTAAGTGTATCCACATGCAACCATCACATAATCATGTCACTTCATCTTAGTAGATGATTAAATACCTAGCTACTCATAATAGAAGAACAATCATAATCAGTAATATATGAAAACATAATGAACCGACAATGAAATAGAGATTTGATTGATGATTATGTTGTAGAGAATCGATGCTTGATCTTCCGGATGATATGAAGGTGTTAAGAGGGTTTAGATCTGATGAAAATACCCTAGATGTAACAACCCTCAATTTCCAATTAGGATTACTTACTTAAATTTATCTAGGTGTCGATCCCTAGAGGTTTGCTAAGAGAATTGACCTTCTAGATATTCAAAGCATAGTGATAATTGCTCCTAGTACTAGTAAAATGCCTTAGAAATACCATAGATGACTAGCTATCTTAGATTTGCCATAAACAATAACTAATCATTTAAGACAATCTTAATGTGATTAAATTATGACAATCTTATGAGAATGTAACTTAAACAAACAAAATCTATATATCCAAAATTTATTCAACAACTCAAAGCACAACAATATACATCAATGAAATTAACAAGTCAATTACAAATATGTACATACATATACACGAAATATGTGTATATATTTACATACTTTCATAAAAACTAATATCTAGCATAAATCAAATTATACTTACACAAGTTAAATTTATATCATTTTAACCACTACATCACAATTTGTTCCAAAAATCACCCTCAACATGAACCTAGACCAAATTGAGACCATATTCAAACTCCACACCACTCACTACACCTCCTAACCAATGGCTATCACTCCACCACTTCTAGAGACCAATGGACATGCCTCCTACTTCCTTTCTCCTACCCATTCACGTTGCTATGCCCCCCTCCCACTTTCATTTGCATCAAATAACACACACACATCAAGAAATGCTCTCAAACTCTCTCAACTATCTCTTCCTCCCCTCCTCTCCTTCTTGGCAGAAAAATTGGGTAAAAACACCCCCAAATCTTAACAATAAATTATGAAACAACAACAATAACATAATAACATAATAAGGGATCAAGCTATGGTGGATTGGAGCATGCATGGAGAAGCAAAACAGCCCCGAAGAGCTCTCAAAATCGTGATTCAACTGCTGTTCGAACAGCCCTCTTTCTTGATTAGTTTACATCATCAAAGGTTGATTTTAATGCTTCTCTTTGTTGTCTCTTCCTTGTGCTTTCATCTTGTAACCTTCTTGCCCTTTTTCCTTCTTCATTTTCGTGTCATCACAGCCCCCAAGGAGCTTGAAATCTGCCCTCAAGAACAAGACCCAACAACACTCTTAATCTTCTTGTTTTGATCTTCAAAGGTTGATAACTCGTAATCTTTTGATTATCACTCTCTTTATCTTTCATTTTTATCACTAAAAACACATAGATCTTCACATGCATGCATATTTAAAAGAGTGATCTAGAAGAAATAATTATGAATGCAAGAGATAATAATGGATTTAGTGTATGCATGATAAGATTTGCACTAGTTTAATTTGGTTTTGATATGGGACTTGAGATGGATCTTTTAAGAATGATTGATGAACTTGAAATTGATTGAAATCTGTATATTTGATGTTAAGAGATACAAAATAAATTAATAATTTTGTTAGTGGGAATCTAGAGGTTAAAGCAAGAAAACAAAACCATTGGTGGGATGCATTAACCAATAAACATTATGACAGAATTGGTCTTCTGTCTTGTAACGAATAAACTGAACATTTGAGGACATTTTCAAGAAAAACTATCAAAATAAAAGTTGTAGACAAATGAGTTAGTATTAACCTCCAACTGGAATTACTCAAAAATACTAAACCAAACGAAAGATATGATTTTTCTACTGAAACTGGTCAAAACTGTAATTTTGTATGAATATATTATAAACTTTAACAATTTTTATCTCCTAATCCATAAAGTTCTAGGAGGTCATACTTGGTGGAAAGTAATTTCAATGTGTTTTGAACTTAAAATAAAATCATGGGATTTTTCTAACAATCAGAACATCAAGAACTTTTATAAAACTTCTGATGTCGCAAGCAGTGCCTATTCGGGACATTTTGTGTTTGGATAATTTTTACGGACACCAAACATCATGTAAAAATTCACCAAAAATTCACAAAAATACTAGATACATGTAGGTCACTGTGTAAAAATCATGAAGGTCCAAATAATTCGTCTTGACCCCAAAATAGTAGCTATCATTTCTTAAAAATAAAGTATAAAACAGAAAATTTATAAGTAATCTTATAAATGGCATAATGGGCTAGGTAATGAACTAAGAACCATAATGGGCTAACCCGGCCCAAATAATGAACCCATAAGGAACACAAATCAGTAGGCACACTTGGCCCAATAAGCCTTAAAGCCCAATAACTAATGTAAGCCCAAAACATTTAAAAGCCCATGACACTTAAGGCCCAATTGGTAATGGCCCATAACACTTAAACGAACTTCATGAACCAAGTAATCGTAAGACAAATCGAGGAATATACGAGTTGAAGATAAGTATAATCAAAATAAAACAAAGATAATTAAGTGAGATTGACATAAGTAATTATGTTAACCAAGCTATACATTGATATCACAAATGTTAATTCACGCTAAAATCGGTTACACAACAAATGATGAATAAAGAATAACATAACTTAATATGGCATTTCTATATGATAACCTAATATATCAAGTGAAACCGCAAATGAAGCCAAGTTGCCGAAAGTCTAACAACTTATAACTACGCACGTAATTAAAGTAACCTTTTACACCATCAATCGCTACAACCAAAACAATGCGAATGTTAGCAATATACTTGGATTCCACAATTGATAGCAACATAATGAAAGTGGCATTTCTAAGTGATGGCTTGAGATAGGAACTTACGTGTATTAGTCCTATCGTAGGGATAGTCTTGGCTTTGAAATGTGATTGGGAAACGTGACGGATGTATGATGGAGTGAATGATGGGAAGTACCGATTTTGGATAAGTGAATATAATATGCGGCATATCAAGGTGAGTCATAGTCCCCTTTCAAACTATTTTATGTGTTTAACTTTCGGGGTGAAAAGCATGATAAGTAAAGTTATTTTATACATATATACGAAGTGTTCCTTGAAAGAAAGTTTGATATATGAAATGACTCTTGATAAGTATGATTATGATATGAAGTTATAACGTGTGTTCCAAGTGATAATTGTTATATGATGAACTTGAGTTCTGTCAACCCGTTTTCTTTTCGGTACACTACTATTTACTCCTAAGGGAGGCCTGTAGTTAGATAGTTGCACAACTAGGAGTCGTCCACCCATCCAGAGCGTAACGGTGGAAGGTTGGTTGCCTTCGTGAAGACCATCACTTCCAGTCCGACCATTAGGGTGTTCTAGCTACGCAAGTTTAATCGGTCGTCCTCATGACACGACCCCAAGTATAAGTAAGGCACTTGATTGACAGCTTGTGCAAAGATAACAAGTATTATAAAGCTTGGACTTGAAAATGGTAGTAGTAGTGGCTCAAGCATTTACTCATCAAAATTATGTAAATTATGCTTTCGTGGCTAAATGAAATTGATATTGAATTATGCCTTATGGCTAAGTGAAATTGATATTAATATTGTTGATAATTGGAAATTGTTTGAACATACGGATTGGGTATCGTCCCTCATATGTTATCTTGAAAGACGTTGAAATTGGTGATATTGAAACGATTTCGGTAACCGAATGATTTTGGTATGGGATACGATTAATCGATTTATATACTTTTTCTCTCCTGATAATTTGACAAATGAGAACCTGAAATTTTAGTATGGATTTTTCCAAGTCTTGATATGACATTGTGGTATTTGGAAAAAAACTCGATAATATGATATGAGAATTTTTGTCGGTCATATGGTTTAGGTGTTTCGAAATGTAATAGTAATCGGTTTTTCTAAGTAGTAAAACGGTGATGTACCAAGATTTATATATAAAAACCTATGCACTCACCAACTACATCTTCGTAGTTGACACTTTTTCTTCATGCTTTTCAGGAATTAGCATAAGCTTTGAGGATTTATATGCATCATGATTGTTTGCATTGCACTTTGGAGTCGAATATCAAACCTTGTGAAGGGCAATGGAATCCGCCCTGATCATTGTAGTATACTATTCATGTGCTTGATATTTGTTTCGTGAACTTAATATTCAAGTATGGTGGACGCATTTGTACTTGGAAATTGGTTCACATGCTTGTACATTTGTAAATTCCTTTTTATCAAATAAAGCTGTGGTGAATGTTATTTATAATCCTTTGTTTTGAATACTCGACTTTCTGTACATCTCATTGTTCCGCCTTAGTTGGGGTGTTACACTAGAATAGCCCCTAAAGTCGTCTGGAGGAAGTATGGTGCGGCCCTAGGGTTTTAGAGGGGTATTTATAGGTTTTCGGGAAGTTTCAGATCTGACCGACCTTGGGAGCGGCACTAGTAGAAGTCCCAGCGGCGTTGGCTGTCTCCCAGCTCTGCTGGTGATGTTCCAGCTCCGCTGGTTGGCTTCAGGATGACTTCTAGCGGCGCTAGCATGAAATGAGCGGCGCTGGAGGCTTCAGGTTCAACATGAAAGTTGTAGATCTTTTCTCGCCTTTCTGTGGATAGCTTATTCATCATAAACGGAGTCCGTATGAAGAAGTTATGCCCAAAATACTAACACATGGTCATAAGCTTCATGTTTGCACAAGTTTCTTTATCTTAAGTCTTGAATTGACCTGAATCTTCATCGAACCATCATTTATCTTCCTTTAAGTCCTTTATCACCATTTCTTGACTTTTTTCTTCATGCCACAAGCAATGAACCTGAAATCACATATTCATGCCATTAAGTATCATAAGTTCATTCAAATGACTATAAAATGGCCAAAACTAGTGCGTTAAAAGTCTATATATTTATCACTTATTAGTCATAGACGGCAAAATAGGGTTTGATAAAACCAAGGTGAAGTGTTTCAACTGTGATGGCTTTGGATATTTTGCATGTGAGTGTCAGAAGCCAAGACGGGATAACAATTCAGCTACAGGTCGTCAGAACTTCAATCAAGGTGGTTCTATTGTTGGTCAGAATTCAAGGCGTCAATATGCTAATACTGGGAACCGTAGCTTAGGAGAGATTGATAACTCAAGAGCATTGGTGGTTCAAGATAATGGTACATATAATTGGGGTTCAGCTAGTGCCGATGATCAGAATCATGTATTCATGGCAGATATTCAAGACTTTAATGGAGGGAAGAACGATCTTGTTGATAATTCATTCGACTATACATTGTATGCCAGCACGGATGATCATGATAGTTTTCATCAGAAGGTAGAAGAGGAACTTGAACCATCAATTCCAGTAAGAGCTGAAGTTAAAACGGATTCTACTGAAGCTGAAATTGCCGAGGTCATAAAGGCGTCCATGGAAGCTGAATCTAGCTCACAATCACAGAAAAAGGATAAAGATTTAAAGATTGAGATACCTGATGATCTAAGCACAGAAGAGCTAATGAACTTTGTAGCTGATCTGGAAGTTGTGGAACAACAGGTAAGTCTATCTTTATATTCTCTTATTTCCATTTGTAAGCACAGTACAAGTCTGTCCAGTGAAAATACTTCACTTAAAAGGAAGTTGGATTTTAAGGCTCAATCTGAACCAGATCCTACTCAAGTTATTTATTTTACCATTTTTGGTAGTGACACAATCTTTTCAGAACTTGATGTAGCTGGAACAGGTTTCCTGCCTAAGTCTAGGATCGATAAGATTTGGTTTGTAGATGAACAGCTTCCTGATAAGTATAGATATGCCAGATCTTTTAAGAGAATATATAGTAGAAAAGAAGCTTTTGAGAAACTTGAAAGGAATAGCCTTATTGAATTATGATTCATCATGTCAACAATGGGCTATTGGACTGATCTTGGTTTGGAAGAAAATGATAAGCCTAAGACCGTGAAGGCATGGTTCCCTACTGATATAGTTTCTGATGAGGAAAATGAAAGACCCAAAGCCGATAAGGCTAGGGGTCCCTTGAAAAACTAATATGGTTGTGAATGTGCAGGAGCTGCTAAGGAAGACCGCAGGTTTATGGTTTGTCAATAGTGGAAGCTCCAGGCACATTATGAAAGACAAGGGTCTAGTGACAGAGTTTACTCCTGTCAAAAGATCATATGTCTGTTTTGTTGATTCCAAAGGCGGAAAAATTTCCAGTGTTGGAGGAGTGGTAAAAGGAAGTGTTTTAATTGATAAGGTTAATTTTGTTGAAAAACAGGATCAAGACTCCTTGCCAGGTGTACATATGTCTAAGGACTTAGAGAAAGAAAAGGTCTATCTTACACATTATACACTTAAAGGTGGTGATCGAGTTTTTACTGGGAGAGAATTTTCAAGAGAGTGTTTTCCTCGCGTTTTGATAGATAAGGTCTGGAGTGTTGAGGTTAATAAGGAAGATCGCAATCGTGATTATCCAAAGATTGTGCCTCTTATGTTAACTCCTAAACAAGAAGAGATATGCAGGTCTCATGTACAAACTGTAAAGGACTTTGAAGATCGGTTATACGGAAGAAAAAGGAAACTCCGTGAAACCAATGATCATTGCTCCAAGAAAACATGTTCTAATTAGTTTTATTATTTGTTCTGTTTTCTTAAGTTTGTAATAGACTAATTACTATAGTATAGGTTCTCATATTTTGTGCTTTGTTTTGTATTATTGGATATGTTTTGTGCTTGTTCCAGAAGAGCATTAGTCCAATCACAGGGATGAAGAAATTGATGTTCTTGAGGAAAGGGACAATAGTGGATGTCAATCTTCAAAGAGATACAGGAATACCTTACAGCTAGTGAATGCTTGTTCACAGGCTGGGATTATTACGGTTAGACATCCTTTATACTCTTGTAAAGAAGGATACTAAATCCACCATATCCATTACCAATAATCCTGTTAAGCACAGTAAGACTAAGCACATAGATATAAGGTTTCATTTCATACGTGATTGTGCTGAAAAAAAGTTAATAGTCCTAGAAAAGGTGCGGAGTGACTTTAATTTAGCTGATCTGTTCACTAAACGAACTTGTTTCGAGTTGCTAGTCCAATTGATTGGAATGAGAAATCTATAGTTATAGTGTCTCTCAATAGGAACTTTGTGAAATGTGTCTATGTTTGTATCGTAATGTGTGTGAGTCATATAGAGTCATAAAAACAAAATAAAAATGAGAAAAACCAGAAAAGGAAAAGAAAAATAATAAAAAGAGTAAGGTCACTGTGTGAAGACGATTAGACGTGATGATACTTTAGCTTTTAAGCCTACTTAATTGTACTTTAAATTGCTTTGTTCAGTGATACCATTATATGATGTATCGATAGGCACAAAGTACCAAGGTTTCCTTATAATCTGAACTTAAATGTATACAATGTTCTTATGGGAAACATATTCAGATTTATGGCTGAGAATGTCTGCTCTTTACTTAGAGTATGGTCCTTAAATCTTATGAAAGATCTTGCTTTGTAATTATGTATATTTGGTCATTATATATAAGGTCTCGAGTACATACATGCGTATGTATTATTGTTTTTCGGATGTATATTTGTGACAAGATATGCAAATATCAAATAAATCTTTTGAAAATTATGGAGCTAATGTGGCCTTTGAGATTCGGATAAGTAAGTCCTTGGGGTGTCTTTGTATACCTAGCCTACCTAAAGCTTCCAACTTGGGATAGGTTGTCAGAAAGTTCACTACATGGGTCTCATAGAAAGTCACGGGTTTTCATAAGTGCTTTAAAGTTATGTCACAAATATGCAAGTACTTAGCATTATGAAATGTCGGGTATATTTCCATACGTGAGTCAAGTTATGTCGCTCTGTGTGTGAGGAATCACCGACCTGTCATCGCTGACTTGATTCTTAAAGACCGTCTCCCTGTATTTACTAAATGTCTTAATCTTAGTGCTTGTGTCGATTGTGGGAGTATATCTGAATGTGGGTCTCTTAAGTTCGCAAACTTGATTAAGTGGCATATTAGGTTACTCGGGTTACATGGTGACTGTCCTTGGCCAGGGTATGTCAAAAGTGTCACAAACCAAAAGGAAACTGAAAGTACCGAGTGTTTAAGAGGACAAACATATTGGTAATCATCTTGGATCACTGTTCATAACTAATAATTAGAGAACTATTTCTCATGTGGGCTTATGTAACATGCTAAGCTGATCTAATCAAAGCAGTACTTTTTTTTTTGGGTAAAAGGGATTATCCTGTTTAAGCTTTTATACCAACAACAATATAAACAGTACAAACCAAGTAATGTGGCATAGTACCACATTAGTTTCCTTCCACAACAGGCTGTGGAGGGTTTATCAAGCTAAAGTAGCAAAAGAATAGGAACCAAATACAACAAGCAATACTAGTGCAAGAATATAACTATACTAAGCCATCCTATGCGCCAATGTCCAATAAGAGTGATCTTGGCACTTTCTAATCTTCTAGTAGTTTTTCAACTTTTCTCCACCTTTAAACTTTATAGTCACTAACCGTAACCGAACTGTATCAACAATAGCTTTGATTAATTGCTCTGGAGGACGCTAATTGTTAGTGAACATGCGGTTATTTCTCTCTTGCCAAACAAAGTAGACGGTAGCAGCCAATGCAAGTCTAGCAATCACACTAGTAGCTGAATTGCTTTTAGAAAGAGGAAGCAAGATCGCCAAAATATCCTCCCATTGTTGAGAAGAGTTCGCCAAGCTTGCCAAGCTCTTAATGCCTATCCAAACTTGAGCTGAGTAAGAGAACTCAAAAAACAAATGAGAATGTGAATCCGGACCTGTTTTGCACAAAGAACAACAAACAAGGTTAAGATTAGTTGCACTCCTCACATCCCATGGTTTCAGCCTGTCATGCGTCTTTAGCTTTTTCTTCATAACTAGCCATAACAAAAAGGAGTGTCGTATCTTGAGAACCACACAAGGTTAACCCAACCGACTTCAGACCCCTTAATACGAATGGTGTTCCAAACAGAAGAAGCCGAGTATGGGACCTCATTTCCAGAACCATCACACCAAATCAGCTTATCATGAATTTCATTATTTATCACAGGAACCTTGTAATTAATAAGAACAGGAAATAGGTCTGATACAGAAATCACCAGGTTCACTGAACTGGAGAAATCGAGTGAACTAGAGGATCCAACTAAACTGAAGAAGTGAAGTGGAGAAAACTGGCCAGATAATGCCACCAGAACAAGCAATGTTCATTCTGCCAGTTGTCGCCCATTTTAAACGATTATTTATTGAACCAACCCAGTTACCAGTTATAACATTACTCCAGTGGCAAGGGTCTCCAGATGTTACCAGTAGTAATCTACCAGTAATGTTTTCCACTGAAGCTTTCCCGTGACCAATCTCCAGTCAAGTCTACTGATGAATGCTCCAGATTTAAGTCTCCAGTGGAAGCCCAGATGTCACTCTCCAGTTGCCTCAATAAAGTTTGTTTCTGAATAATAAAGATTGTCACGTGTCTGGTGGACCCAATAAGAGAAGGTGGATGACAGTTGTGATAAAGACAAAAAGAGGGGCGTGTGACAACATTATTCCTAACGGTTTGTGGGCCCGACTGCAAAAGGAATATTTCTAGAAGCTTTATACGTGCTCTTTCTATTGGTCCATTTTGTTAGTGGTTGTCCCCACCATGTGCCAACCTTTTATTTATTTTATTTCCTTATTATTTTTATTAAAATCTCAATGATTCCTAGGTAGGTAGTTATCTATAGATAGGGGCTCATTTCTCATTGTATGACGGATTATGTTGAGTTGAATGAAATTAATAGAGCAGCCTCTATTTCTTAAAAATCTTCATTTACCTTTATAGATCTTTGATCTTGGCGGTTTGGAGTGGCCCGTTTATCTATATTTGTGGTGATTTGTTCTTTATCAAATATAGTGGTGAGGTCTTAAATCTTCGATTCCTTTATCTGTGTTTGTGGTGGCTAGACCTTTATCAAGCATAGTGGTGGGTTGGAGTGTTTCCTTTATCCTTGATTCCGGTGGCTTAGCCTTTACGAGTCTTGGTGGTGGATTCTTTATCTATCATTTTTACTTTTATTGTCTTGTTTGTTGTTTGTTTTCATATAAAATCAGAAAATACCAAAATAGTTGTTTTTAAATTCCATTGTGGTTAGTTTTTCGCGTGATTTACGCATCAAATTGGTATCAGAGCCAGGTTTGAAAAAGGTTTCTTAATCTTTTTATCCGTGAGTTTTGTTATCTTGTCTGTGACGCCAGTGGTGTGGGTATTGGTGCAGTGATGGTGCAGTGATGGTGCAGTGTTGGTGCAAGCAGGGCGTCCAGTTGCATATTTCAGTGAAAAACTTAATGGCTCAAAACTGAAGTATAGCACTTATGATAAAGAGTTTTATGCAATTATTCCTGCTATCACTCACTGGTCACATTATCTGAAGCCAAAACAGTTTGTTTTATTTTCTGACCACGAAGCACTAAAGTTTATTAATGGTCAACACAAGCTTAATGCCAGACATGCAAAATGGGTGGAATTTTTGCATTCTTATTCATTTGTTTCAAAACATAAGGCTGGAGTGGCTAATGTTGTTGCTGATGCACTCTCCAGACGATATTCATTATTGTCCATTCTGGAAGCAAGAGTTTTAGGATTTTCTATCATTAAGGAGTTGTATGCTGCTGATCCAGACTTTTCTGATCGTCTCACTGAAGCTCACCAAAAAGGATCATTTATTGTTCAAGATGGTTTCTTATTTAAAAATGGTAAATTGTGTATTCCAAGGGGTTCTATCCGTGATCTATTGATAAGAGAAGCACATGGAGGAGGTTTAGCTGGCCATTTTGGCATTAACAAGACTGGAGAGATCCTCACTGAACACTTCTACTAGCCAAGTTTACTGAAGGATGTTCAGAATATTATCAGTCGTTGTCCAACTTGTCACCAGGCGAAGGCAACTTTTCACAAGGGTTTGTATAGTCCTCTTCCAGTTCCAAATCAACCATGGGAAGATCTTAGCATGGATTTTATTGTTGCACTGCCCAGGACTCAAAGGGAAAAAGATTCAATAGTGGTGGTTGTTGACCATTTTTCGAAGTGGCTCATTTTACTCCTTGTCATACTACAAATGATGCTTCAGCAGTGGCAAATTTATTTTTAAAGGAAATTGTTCGCTTGCATGGGATTCCAAAGACAATTTTGTCAGATAGAGATGTGAAATTTCTAAGTTATTTCTGGAAGACATTATGGAGATTGATGGGTACCAGGTAAATGTTCAGTACGTCTCATCATCCCCAGACTGATGGAGAAACTGGAGTTACTAACAGAACCATTGGTATGCTGTTGAGAACATTGGTGAAGAAAACTTTAAAAGTTTGGGATCTGAAACTAGCTCATGCAGAATTTGCTTTCAATAGAGCTCCAAATTATTCTACTAAGAAATCACCATTCGAAATTTGTTATGGAGTCAATCCTTTAACTCCCATTAATCTGATTCCATTTTCGATTGAACCTAAGGCAAGTATTGAAGTTGAGACCAGAGCAAAAGAAATTAAGAAAATTCATGAACAGGTGAAGGCCAAAATTGAGAAAACTAATGTTGAGTACAAGGCAAGAGCAAACAAGCATAGAAAGTAGTCCAGTTTTGCTCCAGGTGATCTTGTCTGGGTACATCTGAGAAAAAGAAAGGTTTCCAGCAAGAAGAGAGAACAAGTTGATGCCCAGAGCTGAAGGACCGTTCAAAATTTTGGAGAAATATGGTGAAAATGCTTACAAGGTTGAGTTACCTGGAGATACCTCCGTTTCAAGTACCTTTAATGTGGGTGATCTGATGCCTTATCTGGAGGATGAGTACCTCGAAGACTTGAGGACAAGTCTTTCTTTAGAGGGGGAGATTGATACGGAAATTACCAGGTTCACTGAACTGGAGAAATCGAGTGAACTGGAGGATCCAACTGAACTGAAGAAGTTAAGTGAAGTGGAGAAAACTGGCCAGATAATGCCACCAGAACAAGCAATGTTCATTCTGCCAGTTGTCGCCCATTTTAAACAATTATTTACTGAACCTGCCCAGTTACCAGTTATAACATTACTCCAGTGGCAAAGGTCTCCAGATGTTACAAGTAGTAATCCACCAGTAATGTTCTCCACTGAAGCTTTCCAGTGACCACTCTCCAGTCAAGTCTACTGATGAATGCTCCAGATTTAAGTCTCTAGTGGAAGCCCAAATGTCACTCTCCATTTGCCTCAATAAAGTTTGTTTCTGAATAATAAAGATTGTCACGTGTCTGGTGGACCCAATAAGAGAAGGTGGATGACCGCTGTGATAAAGACAAAAAGAGGGGCGTGTGACAACTTTATTCCTAACGGTTTGTGGGCTCGGCTGCAAAAGGAATATTTCTAGAAGCTTTATGCGTGCTCTTTCTATTGGTCCATTTTGTTAGTGGTTGTCCCCACCATGTGCCAGCCTTTTATATATTTTATTTCCTTATTATTTTTATTATAATTTCGATGATTCCTAGGCAGGTAGTTATCTATAAATAGGGGCTCATTTCTCATTGTATGACGGATTATGTTGAGTTGATTGAAATTAATAGAGCAGTCTCTATTTCTTAAAAATCTTCATTTACCTTTATTGATCTTTGATCTTGGTGGTTTGGAGTGGCCCCTTTATCTATATTTGTGGTGATTTGTTCTTTATCAAATCTAGTGGTAAGGTCTTAAATCTTCAATTCCTTTATCTGTATTTGTGGTGGCTAGACCTTTATCAAGCATAGTGGTGGGTTGGAGTGTTTCCTTTATCCTTGATTCCGGTGGCTTAGCCTTTACAAGTCTTGGTGGTGGATTCTTTATCTATCATTTTTACTTTTATTGTCTTGTTTGTTGTTTGTTTTCATATAAAAACAGAAAATGCCAAAATAGTTGTTTTTAAATTCCGTTGTACTTAGTTTTTCGCGTGATTTACGCATCAAGGTCATACCACGCAGTCGTCCATTTCCAAGTACCCTCAGAGATAATATCAGCAACCTTATCTTGCAAAGTAAAACCAGCCCTAGCAATCTCTCTAGGCGAGATACACCTGATCAAAGGACCATCTTGGTCCCATTTATCATGCCAAGCCAAAGTAGTTTTACCATCACCAATTTTTAAACTAATAAAAGGACGCACAAACTGTCTTAACTGCAAAAGTTTACGCCAACCCCATGAAATACCAGCCCGGGATGGAACTTCCCAAAAGCTACGCCCCTTTAACTTATACGAATGAACCCACTTAACCCATAAGGAGTGTCTGTCATTAAGAAGTCGCCAAATGAGGGAATACATCAGAGATTTTTTAACATAAGATATGCGTTTAATACCCAACCTACCCTCATACTTTGGGAGGCAAATAGACTTCCAAGCTACCTTAGCTTTGCCTTTAGATAAAACCCCTTGACTCCAAAGAAACCCACGCATTTTCTGTTCTAATTCAGAAATAATACGTGCCTGAAGAATGAATACAGATGCCCAATAAGTATGAATACAGATGCCCAAAAGACAGAGTTTTATTCCTCCAGTTGTTAATACGATTCTCCATTCTTTCAACAAGAATGGCACAGTCTTGATAAACTAACCTGGTGGAAATCAATGGGACTCCAAGATAACGATTAGGCAAAGTCCCAACCTCAAATTGCGTCAGTTCCATAATAGCATGTTTAACCTGTGTTTCTACATTACAGAAAAAGACCATACTTTTCTGAATACTTGGAACTAACCCAGAGATGTCTTTAAAAGAATTCAGCAGGTCAAGAATCATCTTGACTGAATTGTAATCACCATGAGAAAACATAAGTAAATCATCAGCAAAACAAACACTAATAATCTGTTCTTTTTTCGCATCTATAGTGAAACTTATACTGGGATTCCCTTACCGCCCTTTGTAACAATAAGGATAAGACTTCCAAAACAAGTGTAAACAAATAAGGTGACATCGGGTCTCCCTGTCTTAAACCCCGTTTTCCCCGAAAGAAACCATGCAAATTCCCATTAATAGCAATAGAGAACGATGGTGAAGAAACACACTCCATAATCCAAGCTACCATTTTTGGGTGAAAACCAAACCCGAGTAAAGCCGTCCTCAGAAAACTCCAATCAACTGTATCATAAGCTTTTTGTATATCTACTTTAAAAGCACACCTGGGCGGACCCCTATCTAAATGATAACCATGCATGAGTTCTTGGGTAAGCATAATATTATCAGAAATGCTTATACCAGGGATAAACGCCGACTGATTGATGTTAACAATATCATCAAGTCCATCTTTCAATCTGTTGGTCAGGATCTTACTAATACATTTATAAAGAACATTACAACAGGATATAGGACGAAAATCATTAATGAATGTAGGATTATTGACCTTAGGGACCAATGCTATGATTGTATGATTTAGTTCTTTCAGGAGATTACCATTTCGGAAGAAATCCATAATGGCATTACACACTTCATTCCCAATGATATCCCAAGTCTTCTTAAAAAAATATAGTTGTGTAGCCATCGGGACCCGGGGCCTTGTTATCACCAATAGAGAACATTGCTTCTTTAATTTCATCATTAGTAACATGGCTGACCATATGTGTTGCCTTTTGACCATCGATCTTATTAAGAAACAAGCTCCTATCAGAAAACGGAGTTGTAGAACCCTCCTTACCCAAAAAGTGTTCATAATGCTTAACAAAAGCATCTGAAACCGAACTGCCCTCATAAATACAACCAGATGCATCAGAAATTCGCTCAATCTGGCTTCTGTGATTCTTAAATTTGAGCGACTTATGGAAATAATCTGTATTTGAATCTCCCACTTGTAACCAATTAACCTTCGCCTTTTGCTTAAGAAAACACTCTACCGCTTGCTTAAAATCAGCTAAGTAATCAGATTCTTGCTGACGTAGTGCTGCATCATTAGGATTGTTATCAATCTGGGCTTGCATTTCATCAAGGCGTTTTCTATATTGCACAACTCGTTCCTTTAAATTACCCTGTTTGAATAGAAGACTACGAATTGGGGTTTTTAAGGACTTAAGCTTTTTAACAATTTTAAACATGTGGTATCCCTCCATCTCAACATTCCATGCTGAAGAAACCATTTCAAGAAAATCCGGTTTATCAGCAAGATATTTGCAAACTTGAACGGCTTAGGTCGAGATCTACTAACATTTGGAAGCTTGAGGATGCATGGCGTATGGTCAGAAACCCTATAAGGCTGGAAAACAGCATGAGATGCTGGAAATTCAGTCAAAAAATGTACATTACCCATCACCCTATCAATCTTCTTGAGAATACCAATACCTTTCTTAGGCTTTTGGTTCCATGTAAAATGGAGACCAGATCTATTCACATCAATCACTTCTATTTCATCAACACAATCCTTGAACTCACGCATACCAATATTAATAGTAGATGAACCCGCAAACTTATCCTCAAGATTCAAAGAAGAGTTAAAATCACCTAATATGCACCAAGGATTATTCCTTACAAAATGCTTATGCATACCCAGGTTTTTCCATAAGTCTCGACGCTCCTTATAGTGATTCTTTCCATAAACAAAAGAACAAAGCAGAGACTTACTATCAAGTTTAAAAGTAATCTGTAAATGTACCACTTGGTCAAATTGCGCAAGTAGCATGACATCAACTAAATCCGAGTTCCAACCAACAATGATGCGAGTACCTTTATTACACAAACTACCATTTGAAATCCAATCCGAAGTACGACAAATCTTTTTACACACATCAAAAACAGAAGAAACATCCGCATGAGACTCCATAATAGCACACACCTCTAGATTGTTTTTGATGACCACCTGACAAACCTCTTTTTGTTTCAGGGGCCGGTTCATTATATTCCAAGCAGCAATACTACCCATTGGACCCCTGTGTAACAGGAGTGCTTGCCCCCTCAGAATGACTCAATGGAGTAGTACCGCTAGACATAAACGCAGTTGTCTCATCATGAATTTCAATATACTCATCAACATCAGCATCAAACTCGTCTTCAACAACACCTTTTAGTGACTCCAGTAGTTTCCCACATTGACTGATATCCGTGATAGGCTGAAACAATGGTTTAGATTCCTCCCCATATTCATTCAATAGCTCATAAGAATTCTTGGTATTAACCATGGCCTTGGATGTACCTGTTGTATCTATCGTCTCTTTTGTCTTGCTAACCGGAACATAGACAAGCTTATGCTTTGGTTTCCTTGGGTGAAAGACCTCCTTTGATTTACCTTTATTTTTTACCATTTGGAACCCATCTTCATCAATAAGCGCTTCCTTTTTCGAAGCAGGCGCTTTTACACATTTAGGGCATTGATCAGTTAAATGTCCAAATACACAACAGTGTGAACACCTCGGAGGCTTCCACTCATACTCCACCTTCATAAGTTCTTTGGTATAACCAGCCCCATTCATTTCTGGAATGGCTATAGATAATTCATTCTTATATTCAGACTTCGCAGAAATTTTAATTAAGGCTCCAGCATAACTAATTCGTCCCCAAGCATCAGTACACATCGAGCTAGTATAGGCATCAAGCATTTTAGGAGTACCTAATTTCGATGCAAGCAAGCTTAGACCATCATCAGAATATGACGGAATGGGGACATTATGAATTTTGATCCAAACAGCTACTTCTTTTAATTCCTGCTTTTGTAACTTAACCGTAGGCGACCATAGTTTCAGAAACAGGGGTATACCACGGATAAACCAAGGCCCTCCATCAAGAGCATTATGCATACCAGCTTTATCTGTGAACTTAAAGAAGAAGAAGTCATTAGCGTTCATCATTACTTTTTGTAAACCAAACTTCTTCCAATTCGTTTTGACAAAATACTCCACCACCGGATAAGCTAGCATGTCACCAAGAAAGTAACCAAACAAGGTATTTGCGAATTTATCATGTACTTGTTGGACAAATTCCTTTGGTAGTACCACATCCACTCCATCTTGTGATATCAAATTTTCAAGCTTTCTGAAATTTACCACCGTTTTAACCGATCCTGACTTTAATTTAGCGGCATAAGAGCTTTGCTGAGCTTATTCTTTTCCAGCCAAATCTATATTAAATTTAATATGTTTGTCCTCAACTGTGGTTTCATCCAACTTGGTTACATCACTATCAGGTCCTTTATTTTTAATACTGTTATCAGCCACTTGCACCTTAATATCAGCAGAATCCCCATTGGGATCCAGTTTTGATTCAGTATTAGCATGGGGAACACTACTCATTTTGGCAGCATCACCTGAAATCGCTTGTGACGCATCTGTCATATTTTCTTATGTTGCCACAGGTTTAGTAGGTTTTTCCTCAACATTCCCAGACTTCTTCGGAGCATGTGAGGAATCAACAGATTTAGCCGATGCAACATTCTGGGGTTTTTCACGCTTATTAAGGTTTCTTACAGCCCCACGAGGAACACTTTTACCATCAATATTCTTAATCTTAGCAACTAAGCTACTTGGATCGTTACCCTTATTCTTTTCCAAACTCTCCATTAACAAAGATACTAATTAACCATGAAGACAAAATAAGCAAGAACAAACAAAAAAAGCAGCTACGTGAAGAACAAGGAGGACCTAGAAAAAACGAAATCCTAACCAAAAACAATAATACTTGTGATTAGAGACACAAACATTACCATAATCAGCTAGAAAGAACGTTTAAAGGACATGGAAAGTGGTTCAGGTTGGTCGCCGATGTCAATCAAAGCAGTACTTTAGCTCTTGTAACTATGTTATTCGTTTATGTTCGTGTGTGTATGTATGTTATGTTTTTCGTAAAATGTGTAATTTTTATTTATGTTTGTATTGTTTAAATAAAAGTTCCTATTGCACGAGAGACAGAGTCAGAATAGAATCTAGTTTCCAAGAGGACTCAACTACGTTCTATATGGAACAACGAATAAGCGAGTAGGGTGGTTAAGCGATAATGAAAGGATCAAAAGCTAAAAGAAATTTTTTTTTAATTAACAAAATATCGGTTCAAGGAAAAGAACATAGAGTTGTTAATTTCAATAAACAAATATTAAGTTAATGTAAATTTCTTAGAAAGAAGATTTTCTTAAGAATGAGCACTGAGTTGTTCATAGTTTTGATTATTATCTTTGAAAGAAATGTTTTTATTCTTAGATAGAAGATTTTCTTAAGAATAAACACAGAGTTGTTCATAGTTTTGAATGTTATCTTTGAAAGAAATGTTTTCATCTTTAGAAGGAAGATTCTCAAAGAATGAATGCGGAGATGATTCATTGTTTGAGAATTATCCTTGAAAAGAATTGCTGTAGAATCAAAAATATTTGGAAACTCTGTTTTAAGAATGAAAAGGCTTTTTCAAATGATTTTGATTAGTACTAACGTGCTTGACGGTGAATTATAGACCTTAATGTGACTTAGGTTAATAATAGACTGTTAAACAAATTCATTTTATCTTGCAATATTATTCATATCTTCAGATTGTATGTTATTACTTTGAGAAGATATGATGATTATTTGTTGAGATGTGCAGGACAACAAACAAATGTGTAATTTTGTAGATTGTCAAGCAAGTTCTCGGCACGAAGGCAAGAAAGACAAATACACAGGGTTGTATAGGTCATTTTATGCATAACAAAGATAAATACTAGTATGATGAGGCAATCATAAAGGTATTTATGATTGTTATTTTGTTCAACCAAGATGTATACTAGTATGATAAGGTAATCATAAGAGTATTCGTATGGTTTGTAATTTTTGTCCAGGATCTTAAAATAGGATAAAACATGAAGATTTGAAGTTTGGTAGCATTCAAAAAAAATTAGGTCAATTTTTATCCGTTGTTGATGCGGATTTGACGAAAAGTTTTAGGAGTCATCAAATTTTTCTTATGATCATGTTATCCAAAGTTTACATGAAATTCAAAGTTTCATGAGAACATTTTTTTTGAGGCAAAACTTATAAAAAATTTTTATGCAAAACTATAAGTAATCAATATTAATTTGCATGTTTAATCTTAATGGAAGACCTCAGGGTAGGTTCTCCTTAGACATAAATGGAAGCCCTCAGGGTAGGTTATCCTTAGATATAAATGGAAGACCTCAGGGTAGGTTATCCATAAATGGAAGACCTTAGGGTAGGTTATCCATAGTTATCTTTAGAATGATAAAACAAAGATCTTAAGATTCTTATTTTCTTGATGGTTTGACGAATAGATTAGATATCTATAGGTCATGACTTCAAACCTTAAGATTTCGATGATAAGGTTTGATTACTATTTTGTAGTTCTAAACTAAGATAAGATCATATAGGATTTATGACTTATAATAGTAAAGAAGAACAAAATTAGAAGAAGAAAATAAAAAATGTAGTTCTAGATTAAGTCATTGCTAAAGATAGTGATGAAATAATGAAGAATAACATTATCATTTTTATCTTTCTTTTGTATTTTAAGCTAATATATGCAGGTATAGCACAAGAAGCTATATATATGATTGTATCTGACGACTTTTATAAGTAATCAGAAGAAACACTTAATGTTATCTGGAGACAAAGAATTGCTTTTGAAACAGATTGTCCATGTTCCTGAAGTTTGAGCTTCAAGTTTCAAAGTTTCTGGTTTTCATAAAAGTCAACTAGTATAGGATTGATTGATTGAAATTCAACTCCTCTATCACATGCCGGTTATGCAAGGCGAGCAGGGACTTGAGATATGCTTAATTCGGAGAGATTTATCGTTGAGGGGGAGGACTACAATAAGCTTTGGTACATTAGTTGATTGTTATACCGATACAAAGAGTTTGAAGTTTGCTGGTTAAATTTGAAGTTTCAGGATATCACGTTTCGGGTATGGCAATTAACTTTGTTGTCTTGAAATTTTTGTTGTTTTGTGCATTTGAAGAAAGTTCAATTCAAAGGAAGGAATTTTGAGCAAAAGACTGAAGATTTAAAAACAAGGCTAAGATCATCAGGTTATTAAAATTATTATGCTTTGATACAGTTTTTAACAAGATGATTATAGCAATGTTTAATGTGTATATTAGGTTGAAGATCTTAGATATAGAAATCTTGAATTTGAATATAAAAGATAATCAATTATATATGTTAAATCCTTAGACATAGACTTAATATGAATGTAGTAGGTTAAGGAAAACCTTAGCATCGATATTAAGTGAATGTGAAAGGATCTACATTGTAGGATAACTTAGTGAATATAGACATTTTGTGAATGTAGAAGATTATTAGATCATAGACATAGACATAATGGAATTTCACAGGTAGTTAAGCACTATCCTTAGATATAGACAGTTTGTGAATGTAGAAGATTCTTTAATATCTTAGACATAGACATACTGTGAATAAATGTTATGTTAAATCCTTAGAAAGATATATAGCTAATGTGTATTTCGCAGCCTTAGACATAGAAATGTTATGTTTAAATGTGAAAGGTTGAATGTTTATTCTTTATATGCCTTAGACATAGATATATCGTTTGAATTTGAAAGATTGTGGAAATCTTAGAAATAGAAACGGATATATGGATGTGAAAGGTAATCTAAAGAAAAATTTACCTAGAACTTTAGATATATGTATCGTGTTTAAATATGAAAAGTTTTATGTGTTTTAAAACTTTAGATATCGAAACATAGGTATATATGTGAAAAGTGGTTATTAATTATCTAGATCTTATAGTTATGTTTTCATAAGAATATGACATAGTTAATTAATATTGTTTGAGAAATTGATATGATATAAAGATTTTATATTATAAGAATTTCTAAATTATTGTGAAATGTGTACATCATTACGTCATTTCATAATAAATAGTTGTGCTCTGATAATTAATCATAGTTATGTATCTCAGTCATAAGTTGAGGGGGAGTACATAAGAATGATTAATTTCTGATACAATATCATAGTTGTGTATCCCAGTCATGTATTGAGGGGGTGTACATAAGAATGATGATAGTTATATTGATTGATCATAGTTATACTTCCTAGTCAAAAAAATGAGGGGGAGATATAAGAATGAAGAATCAATTTTATAACTGTGTATATTATAAAGTACAGTTGCAAGTGTGTAACTTTGCAAGTGGTATAGTTACAATTACAATTTATGAGTATTTACAAGTGGTACAGATATGTTTACGATTTATGAGTACTTACTAGTAGTACAGATATCTTTACAAGTGGTTCAGTTTCGGGAAAGCTCATTTCGAGATTGTTTAAGAAAGATTGATCGTGAAAAAGTTAAAGAATTTTGTCTAAGTTTATTAACTTTTCAGGTTTAAGACGAAGATCGTGAAAAAGGTGAATTAAGAGGCCTATAGGTTTGGTCATTTTAATTTTCATATTTCCAGGAAGTTCATGGTAAACATTGATCAATTATTCAGAAACTTTGACGAAAATTGAAGTTTAAAGTGTGCAGGTGGAATTACGACCTCGTAATTGGCAAGAGGCAGAATACAACCTCGTAATTGGTCTATTGAGCCTGATGCAGATACGACCTCGTAATGTATGGGCCGGGTTGACCCAGACCCATTCGAGTCAAGTGGGTATATAAACCAATTTACCCAAACACGACCTCACATATTAAATATCAATTTTAGAGCATTATGACCCCGATAATACCACTTTGCTACCCCGATATTGATTCGATATATACAGAGATTTTCAGAGTTTTTTGAGTTTAGATTTGTGTTCCTCGTTAAATACTGAATCTAGGTATACTATCTGATCGTATTATAGTTAACCATGCAACAAGAAAATCAAGAATTAGGGTTTCAAAATTTTCGGATTAGGATTCCAAATTTTCTTAGATTTTGATGTTTTCTGGGTAAACCTAAGGGTTGGGGTATGTTTATCGTTTGAATACGAATGTATAGAAACGATTTTTACAAGTTTTGGTTGAGTAAATCATGAATTCGTGTTGGGGAAGATGAACAGTGCGACGACCTCGTATTTAGGGGTTTGCTAGCCCGGAAATACGACCTCGCATTTGTCAATTAATTTTGACTTATGTTGACTTCCAGAATACGAGTTGGATTTACGACCTGGACTAATACGATCCCAAATTGGAAAATACGACCTTGTATTTTAGAGTTTGGTTGACTGTATTTTGACCTTGAAATACGACCTCGTACAGAGATACGACCTTGTATTTTGACTTAACAGATTTTCAAAAGTTTTATTTTTATAAATATTTGAAAATTGGTTAATTATCATTTTAACTTAATTACAGGGATAATTTAAGTTATTGTTAACAAATTTTCAAAAGTTTATGTTAATAAATATTTGAAAATGAGTTAATGTTTATATAACTAAATTACCGAGATAATTTATGTTATTTATGATTGTTTAACTTAATTACCGAGATAATTAAAGTTAATGATGTTAACTAAATTACAAGGATAATTTATGTTAATGTGTTTATTATAAATTACAGGGATAATTTATATGTTTTTGACTAGATTACAGAGATAATGCTAGTTGTATATGTTATGCGTGTGAATTATTATGTCGATTTAGGTAATTAATAGTTTGTTATTGATTACAGAAATGGCAAGAATAACTATGTGATGAACTTCGATGATGGTCAGGAAGGCACAGAATATTATCACGAAATATTCGCTTTCTTCAGAAGATCTCGAGTTCACCATGCGCTTACTCATTCGCCTGTTATATATGTCGATTATTTGAGAGATTTCTGGGCAAATGCTAATGTTGTTCATGCTGGAGACGAACATATTTTTCATACCATTATTGTCGGGCAGCAGATACAATTCACAGCTGCTAATCTCATTGTTATACTTCAGTTGGACACAGTTGAACAAGAAGGTGGTGCTATAGGTCTCACTAGATTCCAGCATGAAGTGATTCAAGGTGCTTTCCGAAGGATGGGATTTGCAGGTGACTTGGCCAGTAGAACTTTATTTAAGAAGCGTTTCTATGGCAGGTGGAGGTATCTTGCTCATGTGCTTAATGTTAGTTTGAGTAACAAGAAGTCTGGTTTTGATACGTTGAACCAGGAAGCACAGGCACAGATGGTGGGCTTGGTTTTTAACAAGCCGTATAGTTTCTCGAAGTTCTTCTTCGACGAGATGAGAAAACAGATCACAGCTGCGGGTAAGAGGAGGTTTTTGTTATTTCCTCGACTTGTGATGATGATAATTAATGCTCGACTTCCGAACCTACCTGTTGGGAGGGAAGTGAAGCAAGTGAGTACGATCATCAGACGTGGTTAAGATGAGTTTTTGTCTCGTTACCAGAATGATCTAAATGTACAAGATGTTGCATTGTTTGGTGCCATTATCAATGCCAACTATATTGCACCTGCTGATGAGGTCATATCAGCATATGACGGGCCTCAGGCAGAGGATGGTGAAGATGCAGGGAATGTTGAGCTTCCAAAGCAGCTACATGATGTAGAAGTGCAAGGTGATGTGCCAGAAGAGCCTGAAGTTGTTGTATAGGTTGCAGATGATGTGATAGATCAACCTAGTGCCAATCCTGAAATTGTTGATATTTTGGAGGAGATGGCTAATCCAGAGGGTGATATCGCACAAGTGCAGAGGTACAATGCCAATGATGATGATCTAATGGATGTGAACCTGAACCAAGATATAGATGATTATGTAGCTAGAGTTGCAGTTGGTTCTGAAGCAGCTAGAGCTAGTGGGTCAGGTGCTGGTGAAGCTAGTGGGTCAGGAGTTGGTCAGGCTGGTGGATCGGGTGTTGATGCTGGAGATAAAGGAAAGGCTGTTGCTGATGTTCAAGTAGACAAAGAGCCTTTTGTACATTCTGATGATGAATCTAGCAGTGACGGTGATGAGGATCCTTACAGATCTCATGCATTCGTCAGAGTTGGATCCAGAATGGTTCCTAGATCTTCTGCTGTTACTCAAGGAAGAAGAAGAAAGAGAGAAACTGATGAGGATTGGGAGCCAAAGCAGCCACAGCTTAAGAGAACAAGACTTGTCAGGGAACAAGAAACTTCTGTTGTTGCTGGTATCTCACGAAGTATTCCAAGATTTGTTGTTCCTGAGACTACACAACCAAGAGTTACTGAAGAGGCTAGTTTGAGCCTTGCTGATTTGCGAAGACAATTATCTGAGCAGAGAGAACAGCAAGAAAAGGCTATGAATGAAATGAGAAGTCTTCTCAAAGGTTTGGTTGCTGATGTGAAGGTTGTTAGTGACAAGCACAAGTTTCTTGAAGACAAGTTAAGCAAGGCCGAGGTGGTGGTGTCCAACATGTATAAGAAGTGTTTGGCTCTAGATGAGAAGGTTGTTAGGATGGCAGATGCATTGAAACAGGGAGTCAAGATCTCCGAAGAAAAACTGCATGAGCTCATCGACAACTATCTCAAGGTTAGAGCTGAGAGAGACAGTTTAGGTTGCAGAGGTGATGAGCTGGCTAACGCAGGACATGATGATGATCATAAAGAAGATCCAGATGCCGCTAGAGCTACTCAAAAGCTAGGAGGAAGTTCTGTGTTTAGAACAGAGACTCAAGGAGAGTCTAGCCAAGCTGATGTTGCTGGCAAGGCTACCTCAGAAGCTCTACAGACTCAAGAACTGGTTGTCACCGAGATGAATATGTTAGTTGAATCAGAGGCACCTCAAACCAAACTCCTTACAGAAGATGTTGACGTTGACAGATTGGGTAAGGGTTTAGTAGGGCAATCTGAAGCTGTTGCTCTTGATACTGAAGATGCTAGTGCTCAAGATAGTGAGTTGACCAAGATCGATTCTACTACCAATACTTCTACAGAGTCAGATTTGCACCCAGTGATCGTGCATAGACTAGAGAAGAGATTAGGTTATGATCCACAGGCTCATATGAGAGCTAGAGCAAAGATTATGGATTATGATGTGATGCGTAAATCACGCAAAAAACTAAGCATAGCCGAATTTAAAACAACTATTTTTGATATTTTCTGGATTTTATGAAATAAACAACAAAACAAGACGATAAATAAAATGATAGATAAAATAATCCACCACCAAGATTCGTAAAGGCCAAGCCACTGGAATCAAAGATAAAGGAAACACTCCACCCCACCACTATGTTTGATAAAGGTCTAGCCACCACAAACACAGATAAAGGAATCGAAGATTTTTGATCTCACCACTATATTCGATAAAGGACGAACCACCACAAATATAGATAAAGGGATCACTCCAAACCACCAAGACCAAAGATCTATAAAGGTAAATGAAGATTTTTAAGAAATAGAGGCTGCTCTATTAATTTCATTCAACTCAACAAAACTTTTTTTTTTACAATGAGAAATGAGCCTCTATTTATAGCCACTAATGCTATGTTCTATAATTAAAGAAATACAATAATAAATAAAATAAAAGGCTATCATAGACATCAAGGACCACCACTACTTTTAGACAACCGATAGAAAAAGGGCATGTGCAGCTTCTAGAATTATTCCCTTGGAAATGGTTCCCACAATTGTCACTTGCAAACCGTTAGAAAAGGTGTCACATCCACATGTCCATTCTTATCCATAAGCTTCTAGAACATTCTGATGTGTTTGCTTCTTATTTGATGAAGGTAACTAGGTGACAAAATTCTGAAGTGGATCTGGTGGCCTAATCTGAAGGATCTTTACTAGAGCATGAACCTGAAGGATCCCATCTGGAGCGTGAATCTGAAGCAACTCATCTAGAGCGTGAATCTGAAGCAACTCACTGGAGTTATCATCTGAAGCTGTCCACTGAAATGGTTCACTGGAGTGTGACTGAGATAACTTTACTGAAGTAAATCTAAAATCCATTTTTGAAGCCTCATGACTGGAGCAAGTTACTGGAGCTTTATATGACGAGTCTTCATTAGAGTTTTTAGCTAAAAGGTTGTTGAAACAAGAGTGATACGCTTCATTACTGATGTGAGACAAGTTATTTCTGAAACTCAAAATGAAATCGGCTACTGAAATGAATGACTGAGAACTGGTAACTGGCAACTGGTCACTGGTTAGTAGCACTTCTGAAATATAGTTACTGAAGACTTGTTTCTAAAGTGTTTTGCTTTCTGATCTTAGCAATGGCTGATCATATCTGGTGATTACTAGTTTAATGAACGTGGTCAGTTGAAGTGGTTTCAATGAGGTTTGTTCAGATGGAGTTATCAGTTCAGAACCTTCTTCCAGTTCAGATGACTTTAGCTCAGAAAATCATTTCAGTTCAGAAATTCCTCTAAGCTCAGAAACTTCTTTCAATTCAGAAACTTCTCTCAGCTCAGAAATTCCTTCCAGTTCAGAAATTCCTTTCAGCTCATAAAGTTCTTTTAGTTCAGAAAATCCTTTCAGCTTAGAAACTTCTTTCAGATCAGAAATTTCTTTTAGTTCAGAAATTTCTTTCAGCTCAGAAATTCTTTTCGGTTCAGATGACTTGGGCATTCTTGTATCAAGTATATTGCAAATAAAGGATAACCAAGGGTAATTGGTTGCTTACTGAACTTTGATTAGCAAATATACAAACCAACCTTTTATGTGGAAATGGACCGGGGTCATTTCCGCATCATGATGATTATTATGATCCAGGATCTATGAGGGATCAAATGAAGGAAGGGTTAAGGTTAACTCATACTCCTTCAGAGTCAGAGTCAGATTCTGATTTTTAGAATGAGGCTAAGACTGAGGGGGAGCAGAGCAAGAGCAAGAGCAGTAAAAAGCAGAGGAAGTAGATTGATGACAAAGACGAGATGAAGACATTTATTTTAACGTCTAGAAGCTATTGCCAAGGGGGAGTCTGTAAGTGCACATCTATGTCAATAGCAGTCTAGATTGTTTGGGCTTATATTGTAATATGTCTTTGTCATGTGATTGTCATTAATGGACTTTGGATTATGCATAGAATACTAGATTAAGTTTAAGTATTGAATGTATAATAATATTCTGCTAAGTGTAATACGACCTCGTAATTGCAGGATCAATTACGAGGTGGCCTATAGAAATACGACCCCGTATTTGAACAAATGGATATTAAAGACTAAATCATTTCAAGTTGGCAATTTGAAAAACTTTTCTTAAATATTTCTGGGAGCATTGGCGTGTTGCTAGACACTAACCAATGTT
Source organism: Erigeron canadensis (assembly GCF_010389155.1). Classification (NCBI taxonomy): domain Eukaryota; kingdom Viridiplantae; phylum Streptophyta; class Magnoliopsida; order Asterales; family Asteraceae; genus Erigeron; species Erigeron canadensis. Next base: position 16,893,925 of record NC_057762.1, on the reverse strand, counting down.
ATTGCCTTTATGATAACATGCCCAAGTGGGAGCTGTTGGAGTATGTCATGTTTTAATAAATCGCATGTCCGGGAAATAATTTAAGCCTACGGAGTCACACAAAATGACACGGTAACTCTATATGATTAATTAGTATATTAAAGTAATATATTAATTAATATAATCACAAAATAAATAATTAAAATGTATTAAAGGGTTAATAATGTTTAATTAATTGAAAGAGGAGGATTTAAGTGAAAATTAGGAGTTATGGAAACTTCCTAATTTCCACCATTGGGCCAAAAATTCTCATGGGCTTAGGCCTTGAGATTACTTTCCCATCAAGGTAAAAGCCCTTGTGTTTAAGCCTACAAATAGAATGCAAGGCTTAAGGGTTTTTCATTCCTTCACACAAGCAATTCTCCTCTCTTCTCCCTATTAGTCGACCGAAACCCACATAGGGGTTTTCAATTTTTAATCTCATTCGACCATACATCACATATATAAATATATATTAATACTTAGAATTAATTGCTTGGTATTAATTATATTATGAATGTTAGACGACAACAACATGGTTCGGTTCTAGATGGAATGCAGATCAGAGAAATCGTGTTGAGGTTGATCAAATGTCCATTGCTTATCTTTATTCAGCACTTCCGGATGATATCTACTGCAATGTTGACTCTTATGAAACTAGAAAAGAGATCTGGGATGAGGTTGAAAGACAAATGGAGGGTTCTGATGTTTCAAACACAATAAGATTGTCAAATGTGTTAAACATGTATGAGACATTCAAACAAAAGAAAGGTGAATCTTTGGATGAAGCGTACATCAGATTCTGCAATATAATCAATGAGTTAAGAAAGAATGATGTGAAGAGAACCAACATGGAATTGAACATCAAGTTCATCAAGAATCTTGAGGAGGGTGCAAGTTTATGGAACTCAAATCAATCAGCAATTAGACTTTGGAAAACGTACTAACCATTCATACTTTGTTTGAAAAGTTGAAACTAAACACTGATCAAGTTCTGAAGACTCAGAAGTGAAAGAAGAAAATGTTCAAACAGATCCCCTGGTCTTAGTAGCAGAAAGAAAACCTCAAGGAATTCAAGGAAAAGTATTGTTGCATTTGACACTGATTCCGATTCAAGTGAACTAAGTGATTCTGATTTGAATGAAAGAGAAAAGGAGATGTACAAGGAACTTGCTTATTTCACAAAGGCCATGAAAAAGAAATTTTTTAAGAAGAAACCAACCAACAATCAACTTAGGACTTCATCAGTTTCTTCATATGCAAAGAATGCATATACTCCTAAGTTTGAGATCAAGAATGAGTTTGTTGATGGAGAAAATAAATTTGAGAATCAAAAGAAGTTTGAAAAGAAAGTCATGGACAAAAAGACCGAGGAAAAGAAATGCTACAATTGTGGTGTAGTAGGTCACTTTGCAATTCACTGTCCTAAACCACATCAGAAGAATTCAGAGTACTATAAGTACAAGTTGATGTTGGCGAAACAACAAGAAAGTGGAATTGCACTTCTTGCTGAGAATGATCAGTGACTACATCTTTCTGATGAAGAGACCGATGAACTGGTAGCAAATGTTTGTTTCATGACAAAGATCAAGAAGTCAACGGAGTTGGATGAAAGTGATGAAGATTCCACTAAGGAAGATGATGAGGTAATCACCATCACCAAGAAAGTTTTGAACTTTTATTTGATGAAAAATGGAAATGAGTTAAGTGAACAGATTTCAAAATTAACAAAAGTTTTGGAAGACAAAGAACAAATTTTACATGATTCTCAAGTTCAATTTGATAATCTTCAAAAGAATTATGAAAATTTGAAATCAGAACAAGCTGAAAAAGATTTTGTCACTTTTACTTCAAATTTCATTTTACATCTTGAGAATCAAGAACTAGAAGCCAAAGTTCTTGAGTTACAAAAGACCATGAGACAAATGGAAGTTGAAAAGACCAATGAGATGCTGAGATGCTTAAAGAAAATGCTTTGGCTGAAGACATTCAGTTACTAAATGTCAAACTAAAGGAATCTAGTCCTGATGTAATAGAATTGAAAGATAAAATTTCTGACCTTAAATACGATTGTTGCATAAAAGATTCTCTTTATCAAAAACTTGTAGAGAAAAACGATGAACTTAAATCTGAGATTAATTTTTATCAAGAAAAGTTGTATAAGATTAATCGATCTTATTAACAAATCTTTTTAAATAGGCTAAGAAATTCACAAACTGACTTCAAATAAGGATTGGGTTTCGACAATCCAGAACATTTGCTCAAAGCACAAGAAGAAATACAACCTTTGTATAAAGAGTCTCACATGAAATCTGGGATGATTAACCTATTTGTTAGACCAAGTCATGGTGATTTTGAAGCTGATGATTTTCTAAAGAATGGTGCAAATGTTTACTTCAAATATGAATTTATTGATGAGTCATTTGATTTTTTAAGTCGTCCTGGTCGTCAAAGTAATAAAGATAATCATGAGATTGAAGTTCCTGAAATTCTTAAATGCTTTGCTGAAAAACCTTTGGAAAAACATGTTCAAGTACCAAAACCTGCAGTTGTAAGACCATATGTTACGCAAAGTGTTCTGGAAAACGAAATTGACGACTTGAAAAAATCTTTGGAAGAAAAGAAATCTTTAATAGATGATTTAAGGCTTGAAATCATGGTGTTGAACCACCCAATAACCATGATCAAGTTTGTGATCAACCCAATTGTCATGTCTGTAAAGTAATGACCACTTCAACTCCATCTGACCATTCTTTGGGCTCACATAAAGGAAATTTCACTCAGGATAGTTGCTCTATTTGTGAAATTTTGAATGCTTCTATGCAAACTGAGTGTGAAGTGGTACCTGTTTATGTTCAAACTGAATGTGAAAACGAAGTTGTCAATAATGTCAATGAAGTAACTGATATTTACTTTGATACACCCCCCAATGTTTTCTAAGGAAACTCAAACTTGAATGAATATGATGCTTTATCTAAAAAATTTTAACAAGAAAAGGAACACAAATTGAAAGTGATTGAAGAACTTAATAAAGTAAAAATGGAATTGGAGTTTAAAATTCTTAAGCTTCAATCATTTTTAAATAAAGAAAAAGCATCAACTTCACTCAAGAGAAGTTCCTATCCCACTAAGGTAAGTGACACTAGAGTGAAAATGGAAACAGAAACTCAACTTTTCAATGAATTCGTTGAGGGAAATCATATATTTGATCCTGCTTTTGAAAAACTTTTTGTTAAAAAGGAAGACAAATCCGATTTTTCCTTAACGAAGTTTCCAATGTCACACTCTTTCAAGCTTGGTACATCTCCATCAACCAATAAGGGTTCCTCAGTTTCTCATGAACCAAAGACTTCTAGAAATTGGAAGATCAAGAAAGTTAAATCTGAATTGAAATCTCAAACAAAGTCAAAACACCCAGTGGTTCAAAACGTGTGTCAAACGATGTTTCTCCATTAGATAAAAATCAATCTAAGCAACATAGGTGAAGTGTTCCTCATAATGCTCAAACAACCTCTAAGTGCACTTTGAAGGTAGTTACTGACACAACATTAGGAATAACTAAATACAAAGATCAGTATGGTTGGTTGTCACCTATTACCATTAGGAAGGTGCAAAAGAATTTCGACACCATCAAAAGGAAGCCAGTAAAGAACATAATTTCAAAAGTGTTTGCTAACTGAAAGAATGTTCATGTTTCAGGTGACTTGTGCTTAAATAGTAGCTGTAAATGGATTCCTAAAGATAGATTTTTACACACTTCTAGAAATGTCAAGCTTCATGGAAAACCAACAAAAGTCAAACAATTGTGGATAGTGTTGTCAAGTCTAGGACAAATCCCGCTTGTATCAAACAATGTGCTTAAAATGTCATGTAATTTGCTTGTAATTCCTATTTTTCTTTTGAACTAGTTTGTGTATGGATGTTTGTTTTTATTTCAATGTTTGTGTGCTCTTAGTTTATTCTTTAGTTTTACTTACTACTTTTATTTATATGCTTGCATGTTATCACACTAACCTGTGTTTGGTATGTCGACTCGGGATGTTCTCGACACATGACTGGAAATAAATCTTTTCTTTCAAATTTTGTTGAGAAATTCATGGGTACAGTCAGATTTGGAAATGATCATATCGCTCCTATCCTTGGTTATGGAGACATTGTTAAGAATGGAATCACGATCAAAAGAGTCTCTTATGTTGAAGGTTTAGGTCACAATATTTTTAGTGTTGGATAATTCTATGACAATGATCTTCAAGTGTTTTTTAAAAGATATAAATACAAAGTGCAAACAGAAGAAGGTGTTGATATTCTTACTGGAACCAGAGATAACAATCTGTTCACAATTGATCTTAACAATATTCCAACACCTTCATCTGAAATTTGTCTTCTATCAAAAGCAACTGCTCAAAATTCATAGTTGTGGCATTGTCGTCTTTCTCATCTCAACTTTCAAACGATTAATGCTCTTGTGGATAAACAACTGGTTGAAGGTCTTCCGGACTACAAATATGAAAGTGAACATGTTTGTCCATCATGTACAATTGGAAAGATGAAGAAAGCATCACACAAACCAAAGAAGCATCTTAGCACCACATCTCCTTTGCATCTTCTTCATATGGATATGTGAGGCCCGATGAAGATTCAAAGTATCCATGGAAAGCGATACATTCTTGTTATTGTAGATGATTATTCTCGTTATACTTGGGTATTCTTTCTTCATGCAAAAAGTGATGCTCCAAAGACAATTATTGATTTCATCAAGAAAACTCAAGTGAATCTTCAATCATCTATACGAATTGTTCGCTCTGACAATGGCACTGAATTCAAGAATTCTACTCTTGATTCATTCTTTAAATCCATGGGTATAACTCATCAATTTCCAGCAGTGAGAACACCTTAACAAAATGGAGTTTTAGAAAGAAGAAATCATACTCTTGTTGAAGCAGCAAGAACTATGCTTGCTTATTCCAAGTTGCCTCCAAATTTATGGGCCGAAGCTGTTGCTACTACTTGTTTTACTTAAAATAGGTCCATAATAACAAGAGATTTGATAAAACTCCATATGAGGTAATCAATAATAGAAAGCCCAATGTGAACTTCTCACATATCTTTGGATGTGTTTGTTATGTTCTCAACGATCGAGACAATCTAGCAAATCGAACCCAAGGGCGATGAAGCGTACTTTATCGGTTATTCACGAGAATCGATTGCGTACCGTGTTTATAACCGAAAAAAAAGAAGATTGAAGAGAGTATAAATGTTCGATTTGATGACCTCTCAAGGATGGTTCTTGAACACCACAGTTCAAGACCCGAACTTCAAAGACCACAAGCTTCCGCGTCTAAACCTGCTACAAATGCCAAATCATTATTTCCTACTCCAACAACCGAAGACTTAGATATCCAATTTGAGGAATTCTATCATGATCATTAAAATGTGTCTGATCCTGGTTTACAGACAAATAAAGTATCTACTTCCCAAAGTTATGAAGAATCTCTGTCAGAGCAATCTGGATCTTCAAATCCGTCCAATCCAAATGAGTCTTCACCATCACATCAATCAAATGTTTCTTCTTCTTTATCTGATTCTCCTCCACCTGATGATACTGCAAGACATACTCCAACTCAACATTTATCTCAAGTGACAAATCCATCAACCAATCCTGAAGCTTATGGTTCTGATGATTTTGTTGAACTATCTCTTGAACAATTAACAGAGCAACATACTCCTGGTTTTGTTGATTCTGAAGAACCCAGTGAACCAATTGATCCTCTTCCTCATATCACCAAATAAAAGATTAATGTTGATTTAAATGGTAAATCTTTTGATCAAAAGCAATACCGCAATATGATAGGATCACTTATGTATCTGACTGCTAGCCGTCCGGATATTATGTTTGCTACATGTATGTGTGCCAGATTTCAGGCCAATCCAAAAGAAAGTCATTTTCAGATTTTTTTGTTACCTCAAAGGCATAGTGAACCTTGGTCTCTGGTATCCAAAGGATACTGGGTTTCAACTAATTGCATATTCAGATGCTGATCATGTAGGTTGTAAGCTTGACAGAAAAAGTACTTCTGGGAGTGTGCAATTTTTAAGTGACAGATTAGTCAGTTGGTCCTCAAAGAAACAGAAATGTGTTTCTACATCTATTGCAGAAGCTGAATATGTTGTTGCAGCTAACTGTTCACAATTTCTATGGATGAAGACACAATTGACTGATTATGGTTTTCAGTTCAACAGAATCCCCATTTACTGTGACTCTAAGAGTGCTATTGCCATTTCTTGCAATCCTGTATAGCATACCAAGACCAAGCACATAGATGTTTGGTACCATTTTCTTAAGGATCATGTCGAGAAAGGTAATATCGAACTCTATTTTGTCCCCACAGACTACCAACTTGCTGACCTTTTCACAAAACCGCTGGATGAACAAAGGTTCAATTTTCTAAAGACCAAGATGGGAATGCTTGATTTACAAACTTAAATGACTACATGCCATGTAATCTATGTTCATTTTCTGTTTAAAACATTGATGTGTTTTACTTGATATTACATGCAATGTTTGAGGGGGAGAAAAAGGGTAGAATGCATGTTTTTAGGGAGAGTTTGTAAATTTTATTTGTTATTTAAATGCTCATGTTGAGGGGGAGTGTGATATTCTGTACTAAATTGTGATTTCTATTTGTTTTTGTTTATCTGCGTGATTTATGCGTTTAAAGTGTTTTGTTTTTAAATTTAGTTTATTTTTATTTATTTTTCACTTTATTATGGCATTTTGTTAATGTTTTTTTTATATATTAGAATCAAATACAAAATTGAAAAATTAAAAATCAAATACAAATTTTTTTTTTTTTTATGTTTAAGTTTTTTTTGTTTAGCCCAATGTTTTGTTGAAAAACCCAAAAAGATAGAAGCCCAACAATGAGAATAAGCCCACTAGTCAAAAAGGGTGATCCGGGTTGACACGCGGGTCATACCCGAACCCATGACCTGAATTCGATTAATATAAGGAAAAATGGGTGGGCGGGATTCATATATTTGTTTTCAAATTCAAAACGGTTCTCATCTTCTCTCATTATCATAATCCGTTCATATTTCTTCATCATTTTACATCATTTTAGATCATCTTTTGCAATTGTTCAAGTGGGTTGTAAAATAATAAGTGTTTCTAAACCTGTATCATCATCCTTCTTCATCAGATCATCAGTTTTAAAGGTAGAAACTCTTGTCTTTATTTCGCACTCAAAGTGTTTGATGAAATGTTTATATGAACTGATCATGTCTTATTTGATTTCTGTGATGACTTGATTCTTGTTTTGATAATGTTAGATGTATGATTAAGGAATATATCTGTTGCTAATCTGTTTTTAGTACTTTAATCTACACAGTTTTGAATTTTCTGGGTTTCATTGTTAAAGGGTTGGGTAATTGTTTAAGTTCTTGAAGATCTTGTTCTATTTGCCGAGGTTTTTGCTCGGCAAACACTATAAATGTTCTTGAGTTTCTTCAAAACTTTATAAGACTGGGCTTACTTGTGAACATTTTGCTTTAACAAAATTTTGATCAAAATGGCCATTTGCAGAGCTTTTTGCTCGGCAAATACATGTTCTTCACAAAACCATTCAAATATTTTGTTACTACGTAAAATTAAAGTCAAAATTCTTCTAAGTACTAAAACTGTTGTTTGCAGAGCTCTGAGCTCGGCAAACAATACAAGTGGATGGAAATTTTTCTTAAAGTTACAAAGTCATCTTTAACTATTTGCACAGCTTTGAGCTCGGCAAATCATGCACTTTCTTGAAAGATTTCCAAAGGCTTTTTTTAACTATTTGCAGAGCTCTGAGCTCGGCAAACCATACACTTTGATGAAAAATTTTTCAAGGGTTCAGTGCGTCGAAATTTAACTAACTATGATCAAATGTTTATAGTGGGAACCAACTATTAGATTGGATATTGTGTGATAAGAACTTAGTAAAAATGTTCAAAACATGAGTCGGCCAATCAAAAACTTGCACGTGGAGGCTCATATGGGTTGCCACGTATTTCATATTACATAATTTGGACAATTTATCAAGTTGTTAACATACAATATCCAAAACCTTAGTTCGTTCCTTCTATAGACATTTGGTTATAGTTAGCCACATTTCAAGGTACTTAATCCATTTTTCGAAGGCTTTCTTCAACCATTTGTAGAGCATTGAGCCTAACAAATCATTCATTTTGATGAAATTTTTTTCTAAGTCTTGTTTTTCAAGTTGTGCCATTTGCAGAGCATTTTACTCGGCAAATACTTAAAGTGTTCAAAAGATTTCATAAATGTTTTCACTCGTTCATTGAAATGATCCTTTAAAAATTGGCAACATTCTTGTTGTTCTAATCAAAGGATTTTTCATATATTAAAAATGAAGTCTAATCAATTTGTTCTATATGCCGAGGTATTAGCTAGGCATATAATAGACTTCAATGACATACATTTCTTGTACTGGTGAAGGAAATTTTTTTGTTACTTATGCTATCTGCCGAGCAGTGAGCTCGACAAATACATAAACTTGCCACTTTGTCATTTTTCATTTAAACTTGTTTTATTTTTATAGTTCTTGTTAACTTTATTGTGTTTAAATACTTGTGTATGTGTTCAACTTGTGTTTTAGTTTTTCATAAGTGTTAGGATAAGAAGCAAGGTATCAAACGCCTTTGTGTACTACCTTTGTTGTTTTTTTTTTTTTTTTACTACTTATGAGATTCTATAAGTCGTCATGTTTCTTATATATATTAGGATGAGAAGCAAGGTATCAAACACCTTTGTGTACTACCTTTGTTATCTCATTTTTAATATATGTGCGAAACATTACCTATGTGATTTTCAATGCGTCTAAAATGTTGGTGTATTCCTTTGTGTTTTTCTTAAGGTTTTTTTTTGGTCAACTCTGGTAAGTCTTCTTATTTTCAGATACATAAAATTCAAAGATGGTGATGTTTCAAGAAGGTGCTACCATGAAAATGCAAGCCAACCAAGCTCTTCACATTCCTTTCACATCCAAATTTCTTATAATCACTGAGATCCTGAATAAACATCCTCTCAATGTTGCGTTGACAAATGGTGCTATAGTTCCTGAAAAATATGTTTTTGATCTTTGGGAATCTATTGAGTATGTGAAAGCAGACAAAAGGAAAAAGTCCGAAGATTTCTTTCAATACTCCTTGAAATCCGATGAAAATATCTTTCAGTGTAAATTCTAATTAGATCAATTCAGATCAATCATTGGATTTCCAGAATATGAAGAACTGCCTTCTGTTGAAGAAATGTTGGCTGCAGTTCATTCATTAGGTTATGAAGGAGAATTGGCATCAATAAGAGATTTTAAGAGAATGAATGTGGCTACACATTATGGCATAATATGTATAATGTTTTGTGCACCTGTCTCATGCCATCACAGAAAGGCATTGATGCAATGACCAAGCATTCTCTCTCCATATACTATGCTGTCACTCACAATGTGGAGTGTGACTTTGCAAAGATTGTTTAGGATAAGATGATCTAAGTTGTTAAGGCAAAGGATGTTCAAGAAAGGATATTCCTTATATAAGATTCTTCACTTTGCTTATTGAAGATGTTCTTGATTCTACTGATGTGATTCCAAAGCTTGACGATAGCTTCAAATGTGTCATTGCCATGTACAAGTCAAACATGAGAGGCACTGGCAATGAGATTGCTAAACCATTTCCTATTCCACCATTTTTGTTTAATTTGGTTCTGACTGGAAGTCCCCATCTTAGGGCTTATAGAGAGTGGTTAGTCACAGTTACGGGATCTGAAAACCGACAGATTCTTACCCAAATTGTGCATAGGTCACCTAGTGGTGAGGGGACTTCTGAGCCAACAAGAAGGAAATCAAAAAGAGTATCATTTTGAAGATGATGATATCTCCAATATCTTCTCAAACTTCATAGGTCATACCTACATCACAATCAACACCACGACCATCTCAATCTACACCATCTATTCCATCAACACAATCTACACTAGCCGAACAAAGTTCACATCAATCACATTCTACACCGATTCCATCTGTTGTTTCTCCTGATCAACCAAAACTTACTCCATTACTATCTGCAACAATTCTTTCACCTTTTCCCCTGACTTCTGCTTTGCCAAATGAACCACAACCTATACCTGGTAGATGACTTAAAATGAGAGCCAAAAAGATGCAATCTATCAAAGCACCAAATGGTCTACTTAAGGTTTCTAAACGAAGATTGAAAAAGAGGCAAGCTTCCTCTACGTCTGCAACTCAAAGAGTTGAGCCAACAGAAGCTGATGTTGAAAATGTGGTTAAATCAATTGATAAAGTAATTTCTGAGTTAAATATTGAGAATGAGGGCACTGGAGATGATGTTGTGCCGGAGGAACAAGGCAGGAATAAGGGAGGCGTTGAAAATGTTAGAGAGGTTGAGAGGTCTGGGCTAGGATAAGGGCATAAAGAAAACATTGACCCTCCGATAGTTGAAACCACTGAGTCTAGCCGGGATGACATCCCTAGGATAGAAGTCGAGAACTCCCCACTCTCGCATGCACATAACTCTCCTCGCCATTCTGACTCCTTACAACAGGAGTTAGTCTCAGAAATGCACGGGGATCAGCCATGCTCACCACACTCTCCTCAATTGGAGGATGAGAGTGTTGAAATAACAGAGGATCAACCCCATCCCTCGCCTTCATTTCATGCACTAGAGTCTAGTCCTCCTAGGAACACGAACCAGCAAGCTCAATTGCGTACTGATGCCGGAACAAGCGAAGAGGGACCCACATTGTGTGACCCTCAAGGACAGCTTGGAAGTCCTACCTTAGCTACCACTATGTCAGCTTTAACTGTTGGCAATAGTCTTCAAACCGAGACTGGGGGACAGTATGAACGCCAAGGTGACACTGTTGTTCCTCAGGATCAACCTGAGACTGTATTAATGGGCATTCTCAGTGACTCCGGTGTTGTTAGTGGTGTTACCCAACAACAAGTCCAGGATAGTGATTTATCATAGTCTAGGACACAACCCAATTCTGGTTATAAAGCCACTGAATCTGAAACTGCTGGTAAAGGTATAACCCGAGGAACTGCTTCGTTTGATTTAGGTCACACCACCAGTGTGCTAACAACCTCCGGGTTGGTTTCACCATCTCAACAAACACCAAAACCAACACAAACACCTCATTCATCAACCTCAAATCATCAAAAAAAGACAAAACGTGTAATCATTTAATGAATATCTTGAGATCTGAGGGGGATATTTTGAATATGTATGATAGAGGTGTTTTGAATGCGTTGGAACTAAAAGATAAAAAACTTGAGCATGAGCGCCAAGTTAAAAATTTTGAAAGACCAAGTTCAAAGTCAAAAAGCTGAGTATGATGTCAAACTGGCTGCTTTTGAGCTAAGATTGATTGCTCTCGAGTCTTGCCGACCGGCCTCGGTTTCTAACAGACGGGATGATCATGATTACGATGATCACCCCCGGGGGGGGGGGGGGGGGGAGAACCAAGGAGATGGTCAGAATATTGAAAATCAAGAGGCAAGATCTGAAGGAAATATAGAAAATGTTGGGATGTCAGAAAGAGCTAAAGGAGATCAAGGTGTTGAAGATGATGTTGAGATTAATATAATGGACTGGAGAAGATATGGAGAACCTGGTTCGGGAATGAAAGGAGGCGTTAAAATGTCAAAAGGCAACTTTAAAAGCTGCTCAGGACCATCCAGCAACGCTGGACTTAACCCAGCGCCGCTGGAAGCCTAGACCAGCGTCGTTGGATACTCGGCAGCGCCGCTGGGAGTGTCTGTGCTATTTGGAAACCCTAGATTCGACTTTGTCACCTTTTTCAGGCTAGTCAATTTCATATCAGGAACGGAGAACTTCGACCACAATACCTCGATGCGATTCATCCCAGGTGATAAAAAAGCAAAGAAGATCGAGACTAAGCCAACCAGTGCCGCTGTGACACTACCATCGCCGCTAGGGCACCCTTCTGCGACCAAATGTGGCCGTAATCTCTATCCAAAGCCGAGACCGAAGCTCCCAGAGATATTCATACGTCAGGACAGGTTGATGGAAAAAACAGAAGAATTTAACCAAGTGGATTACTACGGCTGGGAGGAGGCATGGGAGAAATCAATGAGGTTCCATTGGAAATTCTTTAACTCTTTGACTGAGATCGCAGAACACCTTAAAGAAGGACCTTACAAGAAAAGAAGTTACGAGAAGTGTACATACGACCTCTACATTGCAAAATCTGAGGACATGCAAACCCTGTTGCATCAAGGAGCCTACGAAGTTTGGAAAAGAATCGAGGAAACATTGGCAAGAGTGGTAGACCGATTAACAGTTTTGAGAATGAGAGGGATGCCAAAACATGGGGATGAACACAAAAGATGGCCCATAGAGGAAGCTGAATTGCACGCAACCCTAAATCAAGTCAGGAGGTCATTGGAGAGCTTCTGGAAAAGTAAAAGACAAAGCGCAAGAGCTTAAACGGATGATTCCCAACCTCATCAGGCTCTACCAGCACCACTGGTACCCTTCCAGCGCCCCTGGTAGCCCTCAAGAAACAGACCAGCGCCGCTGGTGGCCATCCAGCGCCGCTGGGAATCCTGCACAGACAACTTCCAAGCCAGTTTTAAGCGAAACGGAGGGAGAAACAGCACGCTTTTTGAATCCAGAACTGAAGAAGGACGTGTATTAGCGGTGGTTGTAAAAATTAATGGTTCCGTGTCAAATAAATCATTCAGGACGTGTATTAGTGGTGGTTGACTCTGGATCCAATGCTAACATTATGCCCAAGAGATTGTGCGACCATCTGAAACTTAAAAATGGCAGCCCCAAAGAGATGAGGCTGGAGATTATAAGTGGAATCTCGACATGTAAAGGAGCAAAAGTGGAAGGAGTATTCATTACGATAAAAGAAGTAAGTTTTGAAGCGACTTTCAAAGTTGTGGACCTTCACCACGGGCTCACACTAATCTTGGGAAGGCCATTTCTACACATGGCAAAGACAACTGTGGACTTCGACATGTGCAAAGTTGTATTAAGACAAGGTTCCGAAAGCGTTTTGCTAAAAGCTGACGTCGAAAAAGGTGGAGCAGATGTGAGTTGCTATCGGATTGAAGTAGAAAACGACACCTTGATAAAGTTAGAGGAGTTGGTAGAAGTCAGGACTGATATTTGGAGAACAGAAGATGAGAATGATGACGAGACCACGGGAGAAGAAGAGGAATTCGATGAATCTAGTATGGATAGCTTAGTCATTTTTGATTTCAAACAAAAGGAGGACAAGTCGATTGAAGAGGCCTGGGATCGCATGAGTGATTTAGGTGAATGTTTGGCACGGGAACGTTTTGGGAGATAATATCGACTCATTCTACTATGGTTTAGGAGATGTAGAGCAGAGAATGTTGGATAATGCAGCCAAAGGAGATTTTTTAACCATATCAATCACAGAGCAATTTCGGATTCTAAAAGAAAAAAAATTATGAGAAGTTAAGTTTGAGGGTAACCCACCACGTGGTCGTCGGTTCGTGTCCTACGGATGGCGCCAATGTTTGAGCATGAAATATCAAACTCAATCACCAATGAGATTTAACCATGAAAACCATTATTACCTCCAACTATGTAGTGCAAACCTACTAAATTCTTCGCAAATCTAAGGTGAATAATGGTTTTCCCAGAGAGATGTATCGATCTTTGGAGGATAATAAATGTATATGATTTTGATGATGATTGATGTACTATATTGAATGAGTGTAAATGTGATGAATGATTATAAATTGTATTGAATGATGTTGAATAAATCTGACATCCAATCCTGGGATATTTATAGGCTGACAATTAGGATATATTGTATTTTGGGCCTTGTCAGATATGGGCCTGGCCTTTAAATCCAAAATGTCAGTACGAGGAATAGAACGTTCCAAAGTTCTATTATGCTTTATATCCCTTCATTATGCCAACCTATTCATTCCAAAAAAATCCTTTCCCAGGACAAGGTCTTTTTCAAGGGAAAGAAAATTATTACTGCCAAGTATCATATAAATATATGATTATATATATATCTGTGACTTGGGTGTTTGGAAAGAAACTTGAGTGACCCGATCGTGAAAACACAAAATCTAGCCAAAAACTCCTTTCCTGCCTAGATGCTCATTGGCTGGAAAATGGCTCGGGAGTGGCTAGCAATTGGCTGGGAATGTGGCTGGCAATTGGCTCGGAAATGGCTGGGATGTCGGCTGGAATTCGACTGGGAAGTAGCTGGGATGTCGACTGGCACTCGGCTTGGAAGTCGGCTCGGCATTTGGCTGCCAAATGGCTGGGAAACGGCTGGCGGTGTGGCTTCCCTTCGGCTGAGAAACCCTTTTTAAAGAACTCCTTTGTTATATGTTTCCCCATACCCGACATCACCTCCATCCTATCATCATAGGATTATTTCATTAATCATCTTTTGCCCTTCCTTCCCACAGCCTCACGATTCCTCTATTCCTTTCATCCAAATCACTTCTCTAGGGTAGGTATTATACCTCACCTCATCAAAAGAGTTGGTGGAATTAGCGAGAAATTTAAAATCAACATTCAAGGTAGAAAGGTTCGAGCAAAAGGAAGGAGAAAGTATAAAAGACACATGGAGAAGAATAGAGGGACTGATCAAGGACTGTCCGGATGGGACATTTGATGACAAAGAACGTTTTGAGGTCTTCTATTTTGGACTTACTGCTGAAGCTAAGGAAGAGTTTGACAACAAAGGTAAGTTTGAATTGTATTCTTCTCCGTTGAAAGAGTGTGTGGCAGCAATCTGTGTGGTAGAAATCAAGGAAGAAGCTGCCCAAGTGAATAAAGAAGTCGAATCTTGCACTTACGCAAAATCTGGAACTACGACCGAGCAATCAGCGCCGCTGGGTGATGAGCGTCCATTTTGTGATAAAAACCACTAAGGAAAGGCTTCATTTCTATGCTTAAATGAGTTATTATTCCGGAACTATTGGTACTTAATGAATAATGTGTTTATGCAGGTTCACGGAAGACGCGAGAGAGGGTAAATGACATCAAGTGACTCAAGAAGGAAGCCTATGAAGTTACAAGACACAAGGAAGTGATTCGGGAGCCAAACGAAGACACAAGAACAACAGCCACCAACGCCGCTAGGCACCATGCCAGCGCCGCTGGCCATCCACGAGCTCCGCTCCCTTAGTCACCAGCGCCACTAGCCAAAGGAAGCCCAGGACCAGCGCCGCTGGTCGACCCAGATCAGAAACCGACTTTTACCTCTATTTAAGTCGAACTAACCCTCAAAACCCTAAGAGAGAGTCGATTCAGTAGCCCTAGCTGCCCAACAACAACCCTAGATCTACTTTGCAGATTCCAAGGAGGTTTTGGAGCTTCTAACACATTCTGATCTTCATTCTTGGTCTAGATTTTTCATCTTTATTTATTTTATATTATTGAACAATGTCTTTCATCTTTTCAGACTTTGTTATTCCTTTAACAATGCTAGGCTAGTAGGCTGAATACTTGTTTGGATCGATGTGATTATGTAGACGCTTATTGTTTTACTGTGTTTGTTTAGATTCTATTGGAATGTGCTTTACTGTTTATCGTAGATCCATGTTTATTAGTAATTCATGTTGCTATTGGTTTTATATCCGAACATATTAGTTTAATTCTGATGGTTGTCTATGATCATACACTAGGACTAATATGCTAGGACAGAAAACGACTAGTCGGTCTATAACTAGAAGTAAAAATTGATTCACTTGTAGCCAAGGGATCCAGAACCATAGTAACTAGGATGAATTGAACATGAAGCTTAACAATGCTAGACGCGATCCTTTGACTTGTAACCGAGCACTGTGATCATCGGAGGGAATTATATTTGGTCATGTCTTAAGAGCCAGTTAATTAAAAGATGAATTAGTAACACAAACTTTAGGTCATTAATGCTTAAAGCAATGAATCTAGCGAGAATTTGTTTTAAAGGGTAGTGTGAGTCTAGCGACAACACTACTAACTAGGCAAAGTGAATCTAGCGAGAATCTGAACCATGATTAAGTTTCCAACAGACTAGCAAACCAGTAGGATAATATTTAGTCGCACCATGAGATCGGAGATGCCAAACAAGTATTTTAATTTAATTACTGTAATTTGCTTTTTCAAAATATTTTCAGATTAGCCTCTCGCTAAAAAGCGGTTGCGGCTAGATTTTAATTTACTATTAAAAGTATTAGTTTATTAGGAGTTAGTGACAAACCCCCAAACAAACTAGAATTACACGTACTACTAGATTAGGTAATGCAACGTGTCCCTGCAAACGATCCTATAACTTACCACTAGGCTATATTACACTGACCGGGTTCTCTGCTCGTTACGTGTGTTTAGGTTAGATAGTTACTTGTACAACATAAATTTAAAGACAAGAATAAAAACAACACATCACTGGGTACGCAGACCAGCGGCGCTGGCACCTCACCTGGAGACAACCAGCGCCGCTGGCACCCTTCAAGATGAATTCCAGTGCCGCTGATACACCCTGTAGGCCAGATTTTCACGAAACTAAGTTCGTCACCACCCGAACCAGCTCTGGAAGTCAAACACTGATAGACGTGGAGATGGTTGAAGCTACTGGAACACGAAGGAACTCAGACAACTTGGAGGAGAAGAAAGGAATCAACGTCAAGGAAGCCATAAGTCACTTCGAACGTTACGCAACGGGTACCGGCCCTTGGCCTAACCCGTACTCCTTACCCTAGTTTCTAGGCCGAGTCTGGCTGAAGACTCGTTAAACTTAGCGCTTCTTGGGTGGCAACCCAAGCCGTATTTTTATATTTATTTTTACTTTTTATTTTTTATTTTTCATTTTTAGGAATATGTGACTAATTGCAATTAAGTCATTGTTTTAAATTTTATCATTGTAATATTTTATGAAGTATGTTTTGAGTATCACATATGCAAGCTTTCAATGGATCATGGAAACAAGTAACTTGTTGCAATCGTATGTCGTTTTTATTTTATTTTTATTTTATTTTATGTTTTAGCTGTTATTTTCCATATTTTTTATTTTGATTGAAGTGTGCAGGAGTATATTGCTTTGTAGTCTGAAGGAAACCATGCACTTGGCCAAAAGCTAAGTCTGGGGGAGTTCGAGCATCAAATCTCTGAAGAAATCAGACATCAGAACACATACAGGAGTCAAAAGCGCCGCTTTAAGTCACAAAGCGCTGCTGGGAATGCATCAGGGCATCCCAGTGCCGCTCCCACAATACCAGCGCCGCTCCTAGCCCAGAAAGGTCTAACCAGCGCTGCTCCTAGCCCAGAAAGGCTCAACCACCGTCGCTCCCATCTGTAAGTCCCTTTGAATCGGATCATTAATAGTTTGCTCCAGTTATCCAGAGGTGCGGAATCCCTCTCTAATAACTTGGTGATTCACAACGAAGCCCCTAGATGATCTGTTGCCTCGCAGATCTTCTTCGGGCTAGCGGAACAATCCTTTGACATAACTTGCAATATATGCTTGATAATTCGACAAATGTTCAACCCTAATCTCTGTTAGGGTTCGGTATTTATAGGAAAACATACGACATGGGCTTCAGCGAGTCGACCTCGCATTTCCTGCCCAGCTCGACACAATTACGAGGTCGTAATTGATGTTTTGCCTCATATATGACCCTGCAAATACGAGGTCGTATTTCCTATAGGTTGCCTCGTAATTGACCCTGCAAATACAAGGTCGTATTTCACATTAGCAGAATATTATTACACATTCAATACTTAAACTTAATCTAGTATTCTATGCATAATACAAAGTTCATTAATGAAAATCACATGACAAAGACATATTACAAATAAACCCAAGCAATCTAGACTGCTATTGACATAGATGTGCACTTACAGACTCCCCCTTGGCAATAGCTTCTAGACGTTAAAATAAATGTTTTCGTCTCGTCTTTGTCATCAATCTACTTCCTCTGCTTTTTCTTGCTCTTGCTCTGCTCCCCCTTAGTCTTAGTCTCATTCTCAAAATTGGAATCTGACTTTGACTCTGAAGGAGTATGAGTTAACCCTAACCTTTTCGTCATTTGATCCCTCAGAGATCCTGGATCATAATAATCATTGTAATCTATAATCTCTGCTCTAGATCTCATATGAGCCTGTGGATCATATCCCAATCTCTTCTCTAGTCTATGCACGATCACTGGGTGCAAATCTGACTCTGTAGAAGTATTGGTAGTAGAATCGGTCTTGGTCGACTCACTATCCTGAGCACTAGCAATTTCTTTATTAAGAGAAACAACTTCGGATTGTCCTACCAAACCCTTACCCAATCTGTGAATGTCAACATCTTCTGTAAGGAATTTGGTTTGAGGTGCCTCAGACTCAACTAACATATTCAACTTTGTGACAACCAGTTCTTGAGTCTGTGGAGCTTCTGAGGTTGCCTTGCCAACAACACCAGCCTGGCTAGACTCTCCATGAGTCTCTGTTCTGAATACAGAACTCCCTCCTAGCTCTTGAGTAGCTCTGGCAACATCTGGATCTTCTGCAATGCATCTGCCATCTTGATAGCCTTCTCATCGAGAACCACATACTTCTTATACATATTGGACGCCACCACCTAGGCTTTGCCCAACTTGTCTTCAAGAATCGTGCTCTTATCACTAACAACCTTCAAATCACCAGCCAAACGAGTGATCAAACTTCTCATCTCATTCATCTGTCTTTGCAGATCACCGGAAGTAGTTTCTTCACTTGCTTGTGGTTGTGGTTGTTTAGTCTTAGGAACAATAACCCTTGGTACACTCTGTGAGACACCAGTAGCAGCAGAAGTTTCTTGTTCCCTGATAAGTCTTGTTCTCTTAAGTAGCGACTGCCCTGGCACTTAATCTTTATCAGTTTCCCTTCCTCTTCTTCTTCCTTGAGCACCAACAGAAGATATAGGGACCATTCTGGATCCAACTCTGATAAATGCATGAGATCTGTAAGGATCATCATCACCGTCACTGCTAGATTCATCATCAGAATGAATCGAAGGCTCTTTCTCTCGTTCAATAGTAGCCGCCTTCCCTCTATCTCCAGCACCAATATCCGATCCACCAGCCTGACCAACTCCAGACCCACTAGCCTCAGCAGCACTTGACCTACTAGCTCTAGCTGCTTCTGAACCTACTGCAGATTCAGCTACATAATCATCTATGTCCTGGTTCAGGTCCACATCCACTAGATCATCATCATTGGGATTGAAATGTTTCACTTGAGCCAAAACACCCCCTAGATCAGCTACTTCCTCTAACACTTACTCAACAAGCTCAGGGTTAGCACCTGGTTGGTTTATGTTATCATCTGCAACATTCATAAAATTCCCAGGCTCATTCGGTTCATCACCTTCAACTACAACATCATGAAGCTGCTCTAGATCAACATCATCCTCAACAGCTTCACCATCCTCTGGCTGAGGTCCTTCATACGCTGATATGACCTCATCAGTTGGTGCTACATAGTTGGCATCTGTGATGACACTGAATAATGCTACATCTTGAGCATTTGTATCATTCGGATATCTGCGTCGAAACTCTTCATAGCCACGTGTGATAATAGAACTCACTTGCTTTACTTCCCTTACTGTTTGCAAGTTTGGAAGTCGAGCATTGATGATCATCATCACGATTCTAGGATACATCAAAAATCTCTTAGTACCAGCAACTGTGATCTGTCTCTTTAACTCATCAAAGAAGAATTTTGAGAAACTATATGGCTTGTTAAAAACTAAGCCCACCATCTGTGCCTGTGCTTCCTGGTTCAATGTATCGAAACCAGACTTCTTGTTGCTTAAACCAACATTAAGCACATGAGCGAGATACCTCCACCTGCCATGGAAACCCTTCTTAAATAGAGTTTTACTGGCCAAGTCACCTGCAAACCCCATCCTTCGGAAAGCACCCTGAATAACTTCATGTTGGAACTTGGTGAGACCTATAGCACCACCTTCCTGTTCAACTGTACCTAGCCGAAGTATACCAATGAGATGTGCAGCTGTGAACTGTATCAGCCGCCCAGCGACATATATATGAAATATATGTTCGTCTCCAGCATGAACAACATTAGCATTAGCCCAAAAATCTCTCAAATAATCGAGATAGATAACGGGCAAATGGGTAAGCGCATGGTGAACTCGAGATCTTCTGAAGAAAGCGAATATCTCATGATAATATTCGGTTCCCTCCTGATTATCATCGAAGTTCATCACATAGTTATGCGCACCGATGAAGTTTCTTGCCATTTCTGTAATCAATAATAAATGATTAATTACTTAAATCGACATAAAAATTCACACGCATAATTTACAACTAGCATTATCTCGGTAATCTAGTCAAACATATAAATTATCCCTGTAATTAATAAGCAACATAAATTATCTCTGTAATTTACGTAAAATATACAAATAACATAAATTATTTCTATAATTTAGTTATACACAAATTAACTCATTTTCAAATCTTTATTATCATAAACTTTTGAAAATCTTTTAACTTAACTTAAATTATCCCTGCAATTAAGTTAAAATACAAATTAACCAATTTTCAAATATTTCATAAAAATAAAACTTTTGAAAATCTGTTAAGTCAAAATACGAGGTCATATCTCTGTACGAAGTCGTATTTCATGGTCAAAATACAGTCAACCAAACTCTAAAATACGAGGTCGTATTTTCCAATTTGGCCACGTATTTGGTCCAGGTCGTAAATAGGCATCGTATTCCGAAAGTCAAACCAGTCAAAATAAATTGACATTTGCGAGGTCGTATTTCTAGGCTAGCAAACCCCTAAATACGAGGTCGTTGCACTGTTCATCTTCCCCAACACGAAAACACGATTTACCCAACCAAAACTTGTAAAAATTGTATCTATACGTTCGTATTCAAGTGATAAACATACCCCAACCCTTACTTTTAACCAAAAACATCAAAATCGAATGAAAACTGAAAAACCTAGTTCGAAAATTTCGAACCCTTTTTTCATGATTTTCTTGTTGCATGGTTAACTATTGGATGATTAGATTATATACCTAGATTCAGTATTTCACGAGGATGACAAATATATCACTCAAAAACACTCGATCTAATCGTATATATTGAATCACAATCGGGGTAGCAAAGTGGTTTTTCGGGGTCGTATTTGCTCTGAAATTGATTTTAATATGTGAGGTCGTGATTAGGGTTATTTGGTTTTTATACCCACTTGACCCAAATTGGTCTGGGTCAACCCGGTCCACTAATTACGAGGTCGTATCTGCATAAGGCCCAATAGACCAATTACGAGGTCGTATTCTGCCTCTTGCTAATTACGAGGTCGTAATTCCACCTGCACACTTTAAACTTCAATTTTCGTCAAAGTTTCTGAATAATTGATCAACGTTTACCACGAACTTCCTGGAAATATGAAAATTAAAATGACCAAACCTGTTGGTATCCTAATTCACCTTCTCAACGATCTTCGTCTTAAACCTGAAAAGTTAATAAACTTACACAAGATGCTTTAACTTTTCCATGATCAATCTTTCTTAAACAATCTCGAAACGAGTTTTTCCCTTAATTATGTACAGATTCGGGAATTGTAGACCACTTATAAACATATATGTACCACTTTCAAATAATCCACTTGCAAATAAGGAGATAAGCACTTGCAAATAAACATACAGACTTAAATGTACCATTTTCAATTTTATGCTTATACGCTTATTCGTATCACTTGCAAACGTATTCATACAATTTCACAAAATTAAATTACACATAGTTATAAAATTGGTTCTTCATTCTTACACTCCCTCTCAATTTTATGACTAGGAAGTATAACTATGATCAATCAATATAACTATCATCATTCTTATGTACCCCCCCTCAATTCATGACTGTGATACATAACTATGACGTTGTATCAGAACAATTAATCGTTCTTATGTACTCCCCCTCAACTTATGACTGGGATATATAACTATGATTAATGATCAGAGCACAACTATTTATTATGAAATCATGTAATGATATACACATTTCACAATTATTTAGAAATTCTTATAATATAAAATTTCTCAAACAATATTAATAAACTACGTTATATTCTTATGAAAACATAACTATATGATCTAGATAATTAATAAGATAAACACTTTTCACATATATTTTAAAACTTTCATATTTAAACACAATACATATATCTAAAGCAAAATTTACCTTTCACATCCCTATGATCGTTTCTATTTCAAAGATTTCCACAATCATTCAAATTCAAACGATATATCTATGTCTAAGGCATATAAAGAATAAACATTCAACCTTTCACATTTAAACATAACATTTCTATGTCTAAGGCTGTGAAATACACATTAACTATATATCCTTTTACATCAAAACTTAACATTTCTATGTCTAAGGTATAGAAAAAAAATGTTGACTATATCATACCTTGTTAGAAATCCAAAAATAGTGATAAATTGTAATTTAGATTAGTGGACTTACTTGTAGTTAAGTCATAGATAAATGATCACTAAGGTTGAGGGGCTAAATGTGATAATTAGCATATGTGTGTATTTAGCCTATAAATACCCCCTCACACCTTAGAGATCATAAGCTTTGAAGCTTTTAAGCCTTTAAGCCTTACACAACATTTTACACATTAATTCCAATATGCCATTTTCCTTTCACTCACACTTTCTCTCTCAAAACACACACTCACACCAAGAACACACACACTATAAATCCGCCATTAATGACATGTGGTATCAGAGCATAATATCATTCTGATATCGATCCATAACTGTATTCATTCACAAATTCATCAAAATTAAAAAAAAAATATATATATATTTCTGTTCGTCCATTTTTCTTCAATTTTCACCGTTCAAATCACATAAAATCATAGTTATTTGTTCACCAATAGATTTGTAATAGTTTATAACATAATCCTGTCAATTTTCAAGTTCCAATTCGATCTAAATCTTGAGTTTGAATTTTGGCATTTTTACGCGAAAGTTGGAAATTTGAATCTGTTGTGTTTTGTGTTGAATTTTGTTCGTAGATGTGTAGCTGAAGTGAAAACGAGCAGTTTGCATTTGATTTCAAGTTCTAACTCCTAGTAATTCGAAAGTTATTGAAGCTTTTTGAAGTCGTTAATGGAGTTTTTGTATATAACTGCTTTGCTGATGAAGAAGATGATCTCAGGACAATTTGGACTAGGACGATCTCATTTAGATCGTCTCAGTCTTTGAAAATTTATTTTTCATATAGTTGTGCTTTGTGGCTTGTAGGACGATTTTCTCAAGATTGTTCTGACAAGTGAGATTGTGTGTGGTGAAGTGTTTGTTTGTGAATTTTGGTTGGGATCTAAATTCACTGTGGCTAACTAATCCGTAAGGATTGGTTTGGTCAATTCAAACACTTGGAAAGTTTTTACACTTGAAAGTTTTGTGACAGAAAGCTAGGATGATCTCTTTAAGATCGTCTCAGCTCATTGAACTTAGGACGATCCTCTCAAGATCGTCTCGGGTTTTTGAAAGTTGGTGTGTTTGGTTGTACATTTGTAGTTGTTGTGATTAGGAATCACACATTTCTTGGGTAACTGATCTTATAGATTGGTTTTGCTCAAATTTCATTCCTTCCATTACATACTGTTACTCTGTCCGATTCTTTCCAAAATACTTAGAAAAATTCTTTAAATCAACAATCCCCAAGACGATCTTCTCAAGATTGTCTCATTTCTCAAATTCCAAAATGATCTTCTTTAGTTCGTTTCATTTTCTAAACTTCAATCCAAAAACAAACAATTTCAGTTTCATTTCTTACTTAGCCAAATTCCACTAAATACTCCAAGACAATCTCTTTTAAATCGTCTCACCTTTCCTTCATTCTAAGACGATCTCCTTCAGGACGATCTCTTCTAAGACGATCTTCTTTAGATCATTTCAATTCCTGTTTTTCTTCAACTCTTAATTCAATTCAATTTTCAAACCAAATCAATTTCAAATGGCTTCTCGTGAAGCATTGGCATTGGGTTCAGATACAAGACCTCTCCAATCAAATTTCTTTGATTGCAGGAAATAACCATCTGTATTTGGATACTCGATTCCGGGTGTTCGAAGCACATGACTGGAAATAAAGCTTTGCTCAAGAATTTTATTGAACGATTCATGGGAACGGTTCGCTTTGGAAACAACAATTTCACTCATATCTTAGGTTATGGAGACATTGAACGAAATGGAATTGTCATCAAGAAAGTTCACTATGTTGAAGGATTAAGTCATAACTTGTTCAGTGTTGGACAATTCTGTGACAACAATCTTCAAGTTCTTTTTCGACAATCTCATTGTAAAGTCCAAACTCTAGACGGAGTTGACATTCTTTGCGGTGATCGCGGTGATAATCTTTTTACCTTCAATCTCGATGATAACCAACCAACCGATAATATTTGTCTCGTTTCAAAGGCTACATCAAAGAATTCTTGGTTATGGCATAGAAGGCTTTCTCATCTAAATTTCCAAACCATCAATACTTTGGTCAACAAGCATCTTGTTGAAGGCTTGCCTGACTATAAGTATGAAAGTGAGCATGTTTGTTCTTCTTGTGCTGTTGGGAAGATTAAGAGAGTCTCTCATAAACCGAAAAAATCTCCAAACTCATTAGCACCTCTTCATTTGTTTCACATGGATCTTTGTGGGCCGATGAAAGTACAAAGCCGAAATAGGAAGAAATACATCTTGGTTATTGTTGATGATTATTCAAGATATACTTGGGTCAAGTTCCTTGCATCCAAAGATGAAACAACTCAGGTTTTGATCAATTTCGTCACTACTACTCAAGTAAATCTTCAACTTCCAGTTCGTTACATCCGTTCGGATAACGGTACTGAGTTCAAGAATGCCGTTTTTGATGAATTTTGCAAATCCAAAGGCATTACTCACCAATTTTCAGCGGTTCGCACCCAACAACAAAACGGTGTTGTTGAGAGAAGAAATCGAACGCTAGTGGAAACAGCAAGGACAATGCTTGCTTATTCCAAATTGCTATCCAATATGTGGGCTGAAGTTGTTGACACTGCTTATCACACTCAGAATCGATCTATCATCAATCAACGTTTTGAAAAGACTCCTTATGAGGTAATTAACAAACGCAAACCCAACATCAACTATTTTCATATATTTGGGTGTGTTTGTTACACTTTAAATGATCGGGAGAATCTTGGAAAATTCAAGAAGAAAGGTGATGAAGGTTACTTTGTTGGTTATTCCAAAACATCAATTGCCTACCGAATCTACAATCGCCGAACAAACACAATTCAAGAAACAATGAATGTTTGGTTTGATGAGATGTCGGGCATGATCTTTGAGCAAGAAAGTTTGCTACCAACAAGAAATGATCCAAGTGCTTCAAGTACTTCTACAAGGACCTCTACCTTAGCATCTAAATTCAAGAAGTTTCCAACTCCAACAAGAGATGAATTAGATATTCTTTTTGAAGAATTCTACTATTCAAAACCGATTCATAATACAGAACCTCAAGTCATCATTGAACCAATTTCAAACAATGAACCAATTCAAAACAATGATCCAGTTCCTGAAAACAATCATGAATCGACATCAAGTTCTTCAGAGCAAGGAGATTCATCCTCTAGTAGTAGTTCTTCATCCTCTTCTAATGATTCTTCTCCACCATCCTCTCCTAATAATTTTTCTCAAAAGAATGTTCAAGAACAATCTTCTCGCATTACTCAGACAACAAATCCATTGAACACTCCAAATGTATATGTGCCACTTGACTTTGATCATCCAGCTTATGAGGAAGGAGTTCTACCAAGTTATGATTCCATCTCTCAGCAAAACTCAAGTTTTAATGATGATGATGTTGATATTCAACAACAAGATCCTCTTCCTCATAATCACAAATGGTCACGTATGCTGAAAGACCATCCTATTGATCAAATAATTGGAGATCCACAAGCCGGAGTAACTACTCGTACTTCAGTAAACGAGTGTCTTGTTGCACTTTCTCTTAGCAATATCGAACCCAAAACAATCTCTGAAGCTCTTCGTGATCCAGAGTGGGTTAAGGCAATGCAAGATGAACTAGCACAATTTGAAAGACTGAACGTATGGAGATTAGTTCCAAATCAGAGAAAAGATGATCCAATCGGTACAAAGTGGATATTCAAAAACAAAAAGGATGAGAATGGAGTTGTAGTAAGGAATAAAGCTTGACTTGTTGCAAAGGGTTATTGCCAATAACCAGGTGTTGACTTCGACGAAACTTTTGCTCCAGTTGCAAGAATGGAGGCCATTCGAATTTTCTTAGCTTATGTTGCATTCCAAAACTTCACTGTGTTTCAAACGGATGTGAAGACTGCTTTTTTGAATGGTGATCTCAAAGAAGAAGTTTACGTTGATCAACCAGAAGGTTTTGTTGATCCTAAAAGGCCAAACCATGTCTACAGGTTAGACAAGGCTCTCTACGGTCTTAAGCAAGCACCCCGCGCATGGTATGATTCCTTAACTACTTTCTTACTAAGAGGTGGCTTTACCAAACGCACAATTGACCCTACCTTGTTCATTCGCAAACAAGGCAAGCATGTTCTACTTGTCCAAATATATGTTGATGACATTATCTTTGGGTCGACCAGTCAAACATTTTGCTGAAACTTTTCATCTCTTATGGTTAATCATTTTGAAATGAGCATGATTGGGGAAATGAACTACTTTTTGGGTCTTCAAATCAAACAATTACCAAATGGTATTTTTATATCACAAGGTAAATACATAAATGACATGTTGAAAAAGTTTGATATGACTTCATGTTCTTCAATTTCTACCCCAATGGCTGCCCGAACAAACATAAATGCTGATAAAAATGGGAAACCATTTGACCAAAAGAGATATCGAAATATGATTGGTTCATTGTTGTATCTAACAACATCTCTCCCGGATATAATGTTTGCAACATGTATGTGCGCTAGGTATCAAGCTGCTCCAACTGATTTACATTATCAAGCTGTGAAACGAATCTTTCGTTATCTGAAGGGTACTCCCAATTTAGGTCTCTGGTATCCTAGGGATACTGGATTCAATCTAACTGCTTATTCAGATGTAGAACATGCAGGTTGTAAGCTTGATCGCAAGAGCACTTCCTGTACTTCAAGAAACAGAACTGTGTCACTATCAACGGCTGAAGTTGAATATGTGGTTGCGGCTAGTTGTTGTGCTCAAGTTTTATGGATGAAGACACAACTAACTGATTATGGTCTGAAATATGATCATATCCCTATCTATTGTGACTCTCAGAGTGCCATTGCTATTGCAGACAACTCAGTAAATCACTCTCGATCAAAGCATAATGATGTTAGATATCATTTTCTCAAAGATCATATTGAGAAAGGTGACATCGAGCTCTACTTTGTGGGAGCTGACTATCAACTTGCAGATTTGTTCACAAAACCATTGGATGAAAAGAGGTTTAACTTTTTTATCTCCAAGCTTGGTATGTTAAATCTTGAACCTTAAATCATTTTATTTTTAAAGGAATTCTTGACACATTCTAGAAAATCAAAATACAAAATTTGAAAAGATAAAATCAAATACAAAAATATAAATTTAAAAAAAAAATAAAAAAAGATTTTATATTTCAAAGTGGCTTATACATATACTCTGTGTATAACCCGTTCTTCATGGTTTTATTTATTTCAAAGAGGCTTACATATACTATGTTAGAAATCCAAATATAGTGATACATTGTAATTTAAGTTATGGACTTACTTGTTGTTAAGTCATGAGTTGATAATTTCTAAGGTTGAGGGGCTAATAGTGTTAATTAGCATAGCTAGATAGTTTGGACTATAAATAACCCTCAATTCCTTAGAAATTATAACTTGGCACATTAACAACACATTTTTATTCATACCATTAAACCTGAACATCACACTCTTGATCCCAATTCTCTCTCAAAACACACACAAACACCAAGAACACACACACTAACCAAACGCCATTGTTGATGTGAATTCGGTTGAGAAAATCGTATTGATTACATATGGTATCAGAGAAAACATCGTTCTGATCTCGATCCATAACTGAATTCAATCACTTCTCATCACAAATCACCTTTAATTCTGTTTTATTTCTGCTTCTGTTCGTCATTTTTGTTCGTTCTGAAAAAAAAAATTAACCTCTCAAATCACATAAAATCACAAATGTGTGTTCACCGTTCGATTCCTCATAGTTAATAACATAATCCTCTCAAGTTTCATGTTCTAATTCAATCTGGATCAAAAGTTCAGATTTTGAGTTTTTGGCGCTAAAATTTGGGATTTGATTCTGATGTGTTATAAGCTAAGTTTTGTTAATCGGATCATTGCTGAGGTGAAAACAAACTGTTTGCAAGTGGTGCCATGTTCCAATTCTCAGAAAATCAAAAGATATTGAAGTTTTAAATTTCGTCAATGGAGTTGTTCATGTTCAGAGGTTGAAGACGACTGGTAAAACGATCTTAATTTAGATCGTCTCAGTTTTCTTTCCTTCATATTTTCATATCAGTGTTGTGGTTTGTCAAACGATTCAAATTTTGATCGTTTTGACAAGTGTTGTGTTGTGAATAACTGATTGTGGCTAACTGATCATTTGGATTGGTTTTGGTCAATTCAGTTATTGAAAATTATACAAGTTATTGAGAAATTCTGAAGAGGAACCAAAACGATCTATTTAAGATTGTTTCAGTTATCTTAGAAACGAGAACGATCTCTTTTAGATCGTTTCAAGTTTCACTTGAATTTTTTCTGGTTTGAGTAATTTCTGCAGAGTTGTGATTGGAAATCATACTACATTTGGGTAACTAATCTTTGTGATTGGTTTTGCTCAATTCATTTCATTACAATTCATACCAAAACTCTGCTCAAATCATTTCAGAACACTTAGAATTTTCATTCTTCAGAAAAT
The DNA here is from genome assembly GCF_010389155.1 of Erigeron canadensis. Classification (NCBI taxonomy): domain Eukaryota; kingdom Viridiplantae; phylum Streptophyta; class Magnoliopsida; order Asterales; family Asteraceae; genus Erigeron; species Erigeron canadensis. Next base: position 16,864,912 of record NC_057762.1, on the reverse strand, counting down.
CATTCAATTTAGATTGTTTCAATTTTAATTCAAAAACAGATCGTTTCATTTTTAATCCCAGAATTAGATCGTTTCATTCTTACTCCAAATTAAATCGTTTCATTCTTCATACAATTTAGATCGTTTCACTTTAAATCTCAGTTCAGGTCGTTTCATTTTCACTCCAATTCAGATCGTCTCATTTATACTCCAAAACAAATCGTTTCATTCTTCATTTTAGATCGTTTCATTTTCACAATCAAATTCAGATCGTTTCAGTTTCATTACAAATTAGATCGTTTCATATTTTCCTCATTTCTTAAAAATCAATTCAATTCTCAATTCAAATCAATTTCAAATGACTACTCGTGAAGCATTGTCTCTGGGTACTGATACAAGACCACCAGTTCTTTATCGTGGTAATTATGGACTTTGGAAGAAAAGGTTCATGGATTACATTGAACGTCAGACAAATGGTCACATGCTTAAGGACTCAATCATCAATGGACTTGCTATGCATCGTCATCCTACTACCCATACCATTTTGACTCCTGATCTTTTAAACGCTGAACAAAGAGATCGTACTGCTGCTGACAACAGAGCTAGGTCATGTTTGTACCAAGCACTTCCTGATGAGATCTATGGCTCAGTTGATTCTTACGACACAGCAAAGGAGATTTGGGATGAAGTTGCTAGACAAATGGAAGGTTCTGATGTAACTTCAACAATTCGATTGACTAATGTCTTAACCGAATTTGACAATTTTCAGAAATCTCCAAATGAATCTCTTGAGTCCGTCTACTACCGATTCTGCAATGTGATCAATGAACTGAGAAAGAACAAGGTCAAGAAAGATGAGATTGAGTTGAACATCAAGTTTATCAAAGCACTTGGTTCCGAATGGGAAGAATATGGAACCCAAATCAAACAACATCAAGATCTGACCAAATTCACCATTCATACTCTTTATGAATCTTTCAAGTTGAATGAGAGCAATGTTCTAAGCAAAAATTCATTCAACAAAGTGCCAGAAGTTGTATCTACTGATCCTTTGGCATTGGTTGTTGAACGAAAGGTTTCTGAGGCTCTTAAAAGACAAATGACTATTGTTTCTTCGTCTGATGAGGAAGGAGAAGATTACTTGGCTCCAAGAGATGGTGTTCCTGATGAATTCTACCAAGCTCTTGCCGCTGTTACCAAGCATTTCAAGAAGAAATATTTCAAAGCGAGGCCAACTAACAACAATCTTCGAACTTCATCAACAAGTGCATTTCCAAAGAAGGAACAATATCATCACAAGAGTTTTGAACAAGGTGAAACAACTGTTTCCAAGAAAAGAGACAAGAAAGCAGAAAATGAGAAACAAATCATGGAGAAAGAGAAGACATTTGACAAAAAGTGTTACAACTGTGGATTTCCTGGTCATTTTGCTGTGGATTGCAAACAGCCTCGCAAAAAGGATTATGCATACTACAAGCAGAAGATGCTTCTGGCAAAGCAAGTTGAAGCCGGTCAAGCCTTGATTGCTGAAGATGACAAGTGGCTCTTGCTTACTGATGATGAAGATGAAGATCTGTCTGCTAATGTATGTTTTATGGCAAGGTTGAGCAAAGAAAAGATGCTGGAGGCAGACAACACTGACGAGGAATATCCTGATGATGAGGTAAATCTCAACTCTACTTTTTCAACAATTAAGGATAAAGAGTCTTGTAGAATTGCCTTATCAAATCTGACAAATCATTACACTTTTTTCGCCAACAAAAACAAGAAATTGAAAAATAGCATTATATTTTCAAAAAGGGAATACACAAAACTTCTTGAAGAAAATTCTAAACTTCTTTTTGAATATGATGCTATGAAACAAGAATTTCAAAACTATAAAGAAAAAATGTTGGTCAAAGAATGTGAAATGAATGAGTCCCCTGACTCTAAGTTATTGGAAAAGTGTCATAATTTAGAAAAGACCATTCTTGATCTTGAAAAGGCCAATCAAGATCTTGAAATTCAAAAGACCAATGAATGGCTTCGTGCCAATGCGAGACAAATGGATGTTGATATTCTGAATACAAAGCTTCAAGAGGCTACACCAAAAACAATTGAACTTGACAGAAAAGTTTCTGATTTAAATCATAACTGTTTTTTAAAAGGCATTGAGATTGAAAATCTTGGAAGCCAAATTGAGGAACATAAAAAGAATATACTTTTCTATCAAGAAAAGTTGTACAAAGTTGAACAAAACCCTCTTTTGGATTTCAATGCCTATTTCAATAAGTCAAAGATTGATAGATCAGAACTTCTTCTTGGGTTGGGATTTGAGAATATCACTCCATTGCAAAAAGCCAAAAAAAATCGAACCCTTGTATGATGAAAAGTTTTTAAGACTTGGTATGGTTCAACAATTCATACGTCCATTGGATGACGAATTTGAGACTGATGAAGTTGAGAAAATACAAAACAATAAATTTTTGGTTAATTATGATGCCATCAACACTTCTTATGAAATGAAAAAGTCTTCAATTTTTGAATTAGAAGAGATTGCGTCTAATTTTCAAAACCAAGAATCTGTCGTTTTCCCACCTAAACCAACTAAAGTGTATGTTCCATCCACAATTTTGGAAAAACAAATAGAAGGTTTACAACAAAACGTGGAATCTCAACAAAACTTTATTAATGGTCTAAAGTCTCAAAGTCCGAATTCAAAGAATGAATCAATTGTTGTTGATATCAAGAAAGTCAGTATGAATGTTTCTACACAAACAGATTTCAGTCTCTTAGTAGATCATTCAACTTAGACTACTTATGTTTCATCTAATCCTACCTCCACCCAAACTTTGACTGATTCTTTTGAGTATTCAAGTCGAAATACTGCTACTGGCATAGCTGATGATTATGTGCAATCTGATTTATCGAATGACGAACTTGCGCATAGTTTAGTTTTGATATGGTACTACGTTAGGTTTTTCACTTGTGAGTTTCCTGAAGAGTTAGTTGTTCACCCTAAGCCTTGTATTAGTATAGGTGTTGATACTTCTACTCAATTTTCTTGTGAAACCAAAGAAGCGTCAGTTCAAGTTAATTTTATTCCTGAGACAACCAATAGTGTGAAGTTGGAAAACAAAACTCCTGATTTTTCAAAATTCTCTCCGGTTTCACCATTCCACAAATCTGATTTTGATAAATTCATGGAGGGAGAAGATGTTTTTGATTCTGAAACTGAGAAAAAGATTGAATCTACCAAAATCAAAGTTGAATCAAAAGAGGAATCTCCAAAATCATTTTTCAAAGCTCCAACTTCATATTATTCAAAGAAACAGGTTACTTCCAAACCCATCAAGACTGAACCAAAGACTGTCACCAAACCAAGAATCAATAAGTTAAAAACAAAGTGTTCTACCCCAGAAAAGCATGTTAAAACCAAACAAGATGAGACCAATCCCAAAATCAAATACAACAAAGTGAAACTTCTGAAAATCAATTCAAATGTTTCTTTGTCTAGCTCTCAATCTAGTTCAAATTCTAAAGTGTCTAAGTCTAGCTCAGTTTTGCTAACTAGGGATGCTTCAAATGGTGCAACTAGGTATAGGGATGGATATGGCTGGTTTTCTCATGATAAATCTAAGAAACAAGAAGTTTCCGCACCTCCAAAAGAGTCTGAAAAGATAAAAGTGCTTCAAAACTCTCATTCTAATCTTCTTAATGTCAATCCAACAGGTGGAAAGAGCTTGATTAGTGAGTCTAAATGGGTAGCTAAGTCATTAGTACCTAAAATCACTAATGATGATAAAAAGAAGAAAAGGCGAAGAAGAAAAGATGGTAGAAAGAAGAAGCATGTTTTGTTGAGTTAAACAATTTATCTTTTAAGTCCTCTGAGTTAAACAATGTTAATGGTGTCAAGGCTAGGCCTTGTGATGTTGTAAACAATGATAATTCTTGTTCTCATATACATGTTTTGAATGTTGGTAAACATGTCACTTTTGATTCATGCGTTAATATTCGATTATTCAATCCAAATGTGCTTATTGATAATGTGCTTGTTAACAAGTATGTTGACATGAAAGCATGTTTGTATGCATTTCCTAAGTTATACTCCCTGCCTGTTTTAACTAACCACAAAGGACCCGTCTTTAAGTGGGTACCTAAAGTCGGTTAAATTTTTGTTTGCAGGTAATAACCATCTGTGTATGGATACTCGATTCAGGGTGTTCAAAACACATGACTGGCAATAAATCATTGCTCAAGAATTTTGTTGAAAGATTCGTGGGAACTGTTCGTTTCGGAAACAACAATTTTGCTCCAATTCTAGGTTATGGAGAGATTGAAAGAAACAGAATTGTCATCAAAAAGGTTCATTATGTTGAAGGCCTGAGTCATAACTTGTTCAGTGTTGGACAGTTCTGTGACAACAATCTTCAAGTACTTTTTCGACAATCTCTGTGCAAAGTCCAAACTCTAGATGGAGTTGATATCCTATGCGGAGATCGTGAAGACAATCTTTTCACAGTTAATCTTGATGATAACCAACCAACTGATAATATCTGTCTTGTTTCAAAAGCTACATCGAAAAATTCTTGGTTGTGGCACAGAAGGCTTTCTCACTTGAATTATCAAACCATCAATGCATTAGTCAAGAAGCAACTTGTTGAAGGCTTGCCTGACTACAAATATGAAAGTGAGCATGTCTGTCCTTCTTGTGCAGTTGGGAAGATCAAGAGAACTTCTCATAAACCAAAGAAAATTCCACACACTTTGGCACCTCTTCATTTGATTCACATGGATCTTTGTGGGCCTATGAAAGTACAAAGCAGAAACGGGAAGAGATATATTCTGGTTATCATTGATGATTATTCTAGATACACTTGGGTCAAGTTTCTTGCTTCAAAAGATGAAACAACTCAAATACTGATCGATTTCATCACTTCCACTCAAGTGAATCTTCAACTTCCAGTCCGTTATATCCGTTCAGATAATGGTATTGAGTTCAAAAATGCCATCTTCAATGACTTTTGCAAATCAAAAGGCATTACTCACCAATTCTCTGCTGTTCGTACCCCGCAACAAAATGGTGTTGTTGAAAGGAGAAACCGTACGCTGGTGGAAGCAGCAAGAACAATGCTTGCTTATTCCAAGTAACCATCAAACATGTGGGCTGAAGCTGTTGACACAACTTGTCATACTCAAAATCGGTCCATCATCAATCAGCGTCATGAGAAGACTCCTTATGAGGTTATTAACAAACGCAAACCCAACATCAATTACTTCCATATTTTTGGTTGTGTCTGTTATACCTTGAATGATCGGGAAAATGTTGGAAAGTTTGAAAGGAAAGGTGACGAAGGTTACTTTGTTGGTTACTCAAAGACATCGATTGCATATCGCATCTTCAATCGTCGAACAAACACGATTCAAGAAACCATGAATGTTTGGTTTGACGAGATGTCAGGCATGATATTTGAACAAGAAAGTTTGCTACCAACAATTAGTGATCCAGGTACTTCAAGTGCTTCCTCAAGGATGTCTACCTTAGCTTCAAAATTCAAGAAATATCCAACTCCAACAAGTGAAGAGCTAGATATTCTTTTTGAAGAATTCTACAATTCAAAACCGATTCAAGAAAAGGAACCTCAAGTCATCATTGAACCAATTCCGAACAATGACCCCATTCAAACAAATGAAACAGTTCCAGACAACAATCATGAATCATCTTCAAATTCTACAGAGCAAGAAGAATCATCTTCAAGTGATATTTATTCTCAAAAGAATGATCAAGAACAACCTTCTCAAATCACCCAAACAACAAATCCATCATATACTCCAAATGTGTATGTACCACTGGATTTTGATCATCCAAATTTTGAGGAAAGAGTTCTTCCAAGCTATGATTCCATTGCTCAATAGAACTCTGGATTTAATGATGATAATGTTGACCTTCATCAACAAAATCCTCTTCCTCATGACAACAAGTGGTCACGTATGCGCAAGGATCATCCTGCAGAACAAATCATCGGAGATCCACAAGCTGGTGTTTCTACTCGTACTACAGTCAATGAGTGTCTTGTTGCACTTTCACTGAGTAACATTGAACCCAAAACCGTCTCTGAAGCTCTTTGTGATCCAGAGTGGGTTAAAGCAATGCAAGATGAATTAGCTCAGTTTGAAAGACTGAAAGTATGGAGATTGGTTCTAAATCCAAGAACAGAAGAACCAATTCGCACCAAGTGGATTTTCAAGAACAAGAAGGATGAAAATGGAGTTGTAGTAAGGAACAAAGCTAGATTGGTTGCAAAGGGTTACTGCCAACAACCTGGTGTGGATTTTGATGAAACTTTCGCTCCTGTTGCAAGAATGGAGGCCATTCGTATATTCTTAGCCTATGCCGCATTCAGAAACTTCACAGTGTTTCAAATGGATGTGAAAACAGCATTCTTGAATGGAGAACTCAAAGAAGAAGTTTACGTGGAGCAACCTGAAGGTTTTGTTGATCCTAAGAAGCCAAACCATGTCTACAGGTTAGACAAGGCTCTCTATGGTTTGAAGCAGGCACCCCGAGCATGGTATGATTCCTTATCTACTTTCTTACTCAAAGGAGGCTTTACCAAAGGTACTATTGACCCTACCCTATTTATTCGTAAGCAAGGTAAACATGTTTTACTTGTCCAAATATATGTTGATGACATTATTTTTGGGTCAACCAGTCAAACTTTTTGCCGAAATTTTTCATCTCTAATGGTCAATCATTTTGAAATGAGCATGATTGGGGAAATGAATTACTTCTTAGGTCTACAAATCAAACAATTACCAACTGGTATTTTTATATCGCAAGGTAAGTACATAAAAGATATGTTGAAAAAGTTTCAAATGACTAACTGTTCTTCAATTTCAAGCCCAATGGCTGCTCGTACAAACATAAATGCTGATAAAAATGGGAAACCATTTGACCAAAAGAGGTATAGAAGCATGATTGGTTCGTTGTTGTATCTTACAGCATCTCGCCCAGATATAATGTTTGCAACATGTATGTGTGCTAGGTATCAAGCCGCTCCTACTGATTTACATTACCAAGCTGTGAAACGAATTTTTCGTTATCTGAAGGGTACACCCAATCTTGGTCTCTGGTATCCAAGGGATACTGGATTCAATTTAACTGCCTATTCAGATGCAGATCATGCAGGTTGTAAGCTTGATCGCAAAAGCACATCTGGTACTTTACAATTCTTAGGGGATAAGATTGTAAGTTGGTCATCCAAGAAACAAAATTGCGTATCACTGTCAACAGCAGAAGCTGAATATGTAGCTGCTGCTAGTTGTTGTGCTAAAGTGTTATGGATGAAAACACAACTTACCGACTATGGTCTGAAATATGATCGTGTCCCTATCTATTGTGATTCTCAAAGTGCCATTGCAATTGCCGTCAACTCAGTCAACCACTCACGTTCAAAACACATTGATGTGAGATATCATTTTCTCAAAGATCATGTTGAGAAAGGTGACATCGAACTCTATTTCGTGGGAACTAACCACCAACTTCCTGATTTGTTCACAAAACTACTGGACGAAAAGAGGTTTAATTTCTTAATCTCTAAACTTGGTATGCTAAATCTTGATCCTTAATTCACTTTACCATGGAAGGAATTCTTGATTCATTTTTCAAAATATTAAAAATTGAAAAAAATCAAATACAAAAATAAAATTTTTGAAAAATAACAAAAAGATTTTCTTAATTTTCTTTTATTTCAAAATGGCTTGCGTATATTCAGTATGCAACCCGTTCTTCATTGAACTATTTATTTCAAGATGCCTTATGCACACTCAGTATATATCCCGTGCTTATTTGTGTTATTTATTTTCAATATGGCTTGCATATACTCTGTATGCAACCCGGTCTTAAAAAGAAAATTTTTTTATGTTTCAAAGATGGAATTAATTCATGTTGTTATACATATAAATTGATATAAGATAACGCGGAATTGAACGCCTTTGTGTACTTCCAAGTAGTCTTATATGAATGTATATGTATAATACAAGATGTTAATTGCAATTTTGTTACACCTATTTCAAAAACTCTCAATTGTTGATATGAGAAACAAAGGATTGAACGCCTTTGTGTACTCCTGAGTTATCACATCTTGAACAATTGATTGAGTTCATTTTTCATAAAACCTGATTTGATTTCACACAAATCCTTTTTGCTCCACCTTTTCTATGAAAATCTTTTCGATCTATCTTTGCATAGATAAAGGGGGAGTTTGTGATTTCAAATCTCTTTCAAACTTCAAATGTGTTGTTTAAACATTTTTTTTCATTTAATGTTTTTTTTCGAAACATTTGCTTCAAAGGAAGTTCGGTGTTTAGTTTGCACATGAGCGACTAGGTTTTTCTCAAAATTCTACTCCATGAATTTCATCATCGCCGATGAAATCTAACCCCAGAGTATTCACTTCTTTCATTAGAACGTGAGGGTATTTTTGAGTGATGATGAATTTGTGCAACTAAGTTGGAGAGAGTAAAGTTGAAGAGTGAGAGGTTATGGTGATATGTTGTGAGAAAAGGGTTAAAAGAAATGATACCCTTCCCTAAAACTCTCAAATCGCCGGGTACAACACATTTCTATCGGATGTCATTTGTTGATATCTTGGTAAAGACTTCATGGACCCAATGAAGCAATGCACATCTTTACCTAACCACTCAAGTGTTTCTTAACAAATACTTGTTTCATTTCTCACGGAGATTTTCACATTTCTATTGACTCTTCATTTGGAAGATGTGGATATTGAATAAGGGCGACATTCTGCTCCGGTCCCTGACTTCATTTGATCACTTTGTGTCTAGAGCTCTTATCATTGATCATTAATTTGATCATTATTCCTTCTTTAGGACACATTTGCGTCATATCTTTGTGATATTCATGCTTATCTTTGTGATATAGCCGGAACATTTGTAGTGATATCTTAGATGATATTTCACGATGATCAAATGGAAATCCTACCATTGCTAACATCATTTTTAGCATTGAACGTAGGTCTCATAATTGCATTTGTGTATTTATTGAGTTAACAAGAAGTCTATTGTGACCTTGGATTTTTCATAAAAGTCTTTAAGGATAGTAGAACATGGTTATCGAACGCCTAGGTGACACTGACCATGGTTTACATTCTTTAAAGCATTCTTGAGGTTGGAAAGCCAAAAGACCAAACTATGTTAGAGGTTTGCTTTGTGCATGTCTCAATGATACATAGGAAATCCGATAAATGATAATACATTTCCTTCGGTCATTTCATTAATCCTTTTGCTTTTTGAATGCAAACGGATCATTCTTATCCGGTTTCTTTTCTCATCACCCGAACATAGAAAACACCAACACCATGATACACCGGTTATCCAAACAACTTCAATCTTACATTTTAATCATCCATAGGAACAATTGGGTTGGATTATGTGATTAGATTGATGTTTTGTTTATTGATATTTAAATCAATCAATTTTAGTCATGATTATTTCTTCTAAATATTTAAATCAATCAATGTTTGCATAATGACATTAGTTTCCAACCTTGTCATTATGAGGGGGAGAAAATAATATGATTGAATGATTGATAAGGACAAGGAGAAAAATGATTGATAAGGACAAGGAGAAAAGTTTGTGTTTGGTTGTTTTAAGTGCTTTCAGAGATACTATCATTCAGCTTCAAAAATCAAAGAGACTGTGATTACTCATGGATTAATGAGGAGTATGATTACTTCATAAGAGAATTTCCAAAACCTTTTTGAAATGTTTACTCTCAAAAGTATTCAAGACGATGTGACAAAGATCAAAGATTCAAAGGACAAAAGATTGAAGATTCGAAACAAAGAAGAAAAACTTCAAAAAGAGTCTTCGTCAAATTAAAGATCTTCACGTCATACAACAAACACTTTATCTAAAGCTACATTGCACACATCAAGGGGGAGAGTACATATTTCTGAAAATTCATTCCAAGATCTCAAAGAAATGACTTCAAGATTTGAAGATTGAAGAATTCAAGACAAGTTCATACCTTCCGCACCTCAAAAGACAACTCTAATTCATGATTCAACAATCTTCAAAGATTCAAGACATACACACACTCATCATTCTCTGTTCTATAAGAACATTGAGAAACAACAGATGATCTAACTTCAAGAAGTCCAAAGACCAAGATTGAATCAAGTTCTCCAAAGACAATGAGAAAGCTTTGAAGACTTGTTTTCATACACCAATTGTCTTCATCACCGGGCTCATCAAATTCATTCCTACAAGACAAATCAACACGTACTTCAGACATTACAATATATCACTAAGGGGGAGAATGAAAGAAATCCAAATATAGTGATACATTGTAATTTAAGTTATGGACTTACTTGTTGTTAAGTCATGAGTTGATAATTTCTAAGGTTGAGGGGCTAAGTTTGGACTATAAATAACCCTCAATTCCTTAGAAATTATAACTTGGCACATTAACAACACATTTTTATTCATACCATTAAACCTGAACATCACACTCTTGATCCCAATTCTCTCTCAAAAGACACACAAACACCAAGAACACACACACTAACCAAACGCCATTGTTGATGTGAATTCGGTTGAGAAAATCGTGTTGATTACATACTATGTATATAACCCGTTCTTCAATGCTTTATTTATTTTAGAATGTTTATACATTCTAAGATCATGTTGTTATACATATAGATTGATATAAGACAACAAGGAATCGAACGCCTTTGTGTACTTCCAAGTAATCTTATATGAATATGTATGTATAATAGCAGTTAATTGCTTTCAAATAAAGTTTTTCGAACTCTCAATTGTTGATATGAGAAGCGAAGGATCGAACGCCTTTGTGTACTCCTTAGTTGTCTCATTTTGAACAATTGATTGAGTTAAAGTTTGCTTAAATGTTTTATTGCCTCCAACTTGTTGATGTAAGATGCGACGGATTGAACGCCTTGTTGTACTCCCTAGCAGTCTTACTATGAACATTGTTGTTGAAGCAAAACTTTGTGCTTCTCAATTTGAAAAATCTTGTTCACAATAGACTCTCAAGTTTTCCGAAAATATCACAACAAAGATTTTACTCTTTTTGATTTCACGAAAACCAATTTTTGCTCCACCTTTCTATGGAAAACATTTTGATCTATTCTTGCATAGATTAAGGAGGAGTTTGTGATTTCAAAAACTTCCAAAACTTCAAATGTGTTTTAAACATTTTCATACACATGTTTGATGATTTTCCAATGATTTTTAATCAATTGAAGTTCGGTGATTAGTTTGCACATGAGCAATTAATTCACTCCATGAACTTCATCATCGCCGATGAGTTCTAACCCCGGAGTATTCACTTCTTTCATTAGATAGTGAGGGTATTTTGAGTGATGATGTTTTCGTGCAAATAGGATGGAGGGAGTAAAGTTGAAAAGTGAGAGGTTAAGGTGATATGTTGAGAGAAAAGGGTTAAAAGAAATGATACCCTTCCCTAAATTCTCAAATCGTCGGGTAAAACACGTTTCTATCGGATGTCATTTGTTGATATCTCGATATTGAAAAAGTCTTCATGGACCCAGTGAAGTGATGCACATCTTTACCTAACCACTCAAGTGTTTCTTAACAAATACTTGTTTCAATTCTCACGGAGATTTTCACATTTCTATTGACTCTTCATTTGGAAGATGTTGATATTGAAAAAGGGCGACACTATGCTCCAGTCCCCGACTTCATTTGATCACATTGTGTCTAGAGCTATCTTGATTGGTCATTAATTTGATCATTATTCATTTCTTTAGGACACATTTGAGTCATATCTTTGTGATATTATTGCTTATCTTTGTGATATAGCCAGAACATTTGTAGTGATATCTTAATTGATATTCCACGATGATCAAATGGAAATCCTACCAATGATAACATCTTTTCCAACATTGAAAGTAGGTCTCATAATTACATTTATGTGGTTATTGAGTTAACGAGAAGTCTAAATGTGACCTCGGTTATTTCATAAAAGTCTTTAAGGATAATAGATTGTGGTTATCGAACGCTTCGGCTATACTAACCATGATTTATATTCTTTGAAGCAATCTCGTGGTTGAAAAGCCGTAGACCGAACTATGTTAGAGTATTTCTTTGTGCATGTCTCAATGATACATAGGAAATCCAGAAAATGTTATACATTTCTATCGGTCATTTCATTAATCCTTTCGATTTTTGACCATGCTAACGAATCATTCTTATCCGGTTTCATTTCTCATCTCACAAACACAAAAAACACCAACACCATGCTATAACGTTTGTACCAACAACTTCAACGTTACATTTTAGTCACCTCTAGGATTCTTTGGGTTGGGCTAATGGTTTGGGTTGATGTTTCGATGGTCGACATTTCTCCATGTGCACTAAATCTAGTTTTGGATCGTGTTATTTCTTTTGACATTTTATCAATCAATGTCTGCATAATGACATTGATTCCCAACTTTGTCATTATGAGGGGGAGAAAATATTATGATTGATTGGGGAAGAAATAAGAATGATTGATAAGGACAGCAAGGAGAAAAGTTGTGTTTGGTTGTTTAAAAAGGTTTATCTTAGTTGAGCTCAGATTTTCACTTGATCTTAGTTAATTGAGATCTTGGCTTGATAAAGAAAATCTGAATTGATTTCAAAGATAAGAATGAGACCGAAGATGAAAGGATATTCACTCAAGATGGTACAAAAGTTCAAAGATGCTCCAAAAATGTTTATACTCATGAATTGAGGGGGAGCATGATTACTTCATAAGAGACTTATCCAAACTTCATTCAAATGCTTACTCTCCAAAGTGTTCAAGTCGATGTGACAAAGATCGAAGCTTCAAAAAGTTGAAAGATTGGTTAGAAGATTCAAGTCAAAGAAGTAAAGCTTCAAAAGAGTCTTCATTAACATACCTCATTCAACATCTTCAAGTCATACAATAACACTTTTTCAAGAAGCTCCAATGCATACATCAAAGGGGAGAGTACATATTCATGAAACTTCATTCCAAGAAGTTGAATTTCACTCAAGAATCAAAGATTGAAGAATCAAAGCCAAGTTCATACCTTCCGCATCTCAAAAGACAACTCTGATTCATGATTCAACAATCCTTAAAGATTCAAAACACACACACACTCATTATTCTCTGTTCAAAAAGAACATTAAGAATCACCACATGATTTAACTTCAAGAAGTCCAAAACCAAGACTGAATCAAGTTCTCCAAAGACAAAAGAGAAAGCTTTGAAGACTTGTTTCAACACATCAATTGTCTTCACCACCGGGCTCATCAAATTCATTCCTACTAGACAACATAACACGTACTTCATTCATTACAATATATCACTAAGGGGGAGAATGTTAGAAATTCAAAAATAGTGATAAATTGTAATTTAGATTAGTGGACTTACTTGTAGTTAAGTCATAGATAAATGATCACTAAGGTTGAGGGGCTAAATGTGATAATTAGCATATGTGTGTATTTAGCCTATAAATACCCCTCACACCGTAGAGATCATAAGCTTTGAAGCTTTTAAGCTTTTAAGCCTTTAAGCCTTTAAGCCTTATACAACATTTTACACATTAATTCCAATCAGCCATTTTCCTTTCACTCACACTTTCTCTCTCAAAACACACACTCACACCAAGAACACACACACTACAAATCCGCCATTAATGACATGGATTTAGTGCAGAAATCGTGTTATGACATACCTTATATATTCACTTAATGTCAATATTAAGAGTTTTCTATACTCTTCTATATTCTCATTAAGTCTATACCTAAAGTATTATATAACCTCTACATTCACATTATGTCTATGTCAAAGGTTTACATAACCTTCTACATTGTTTATGTCTAAGGATTTAACATAACCTTTTATATTCACAGTATGTCTATGTCTAAGATATTAAAGAATCTTCTACATTCACAAACTGTCTATATCTAAGGATAGTGCTTAACTATTTGTGAAATTTCATTATGTCTATGTCTAAGATTTAACAATCTTCTTCATTCACAAAATGTCAAAGTTCACGTAGTTATCTAACAAAGTAGAACCTTTCACATTTACTTAATATCGATGTTTAGGTTTTCTTTAACCAACTACATTCATACTAAGTCTATGTCTAAGGTTTCACATATATAGTTGACAATCTTTTATATTCAAATTCAAGATTTCTATATCTAAGATCTTCAACCTAAAAAGACACAACTATTAATATCTTGTTAAAATTGTATAGCAAAAACAATTAAAACCTGATATCCTTAGCATTTGTCTTGAGTACTTCAGTCTTTTGCTCAAAATTCCTTCCTTTAGATTGAATTTTCTGCAAATACACTGAAAAATAAAAATTTCAAAACAACAATTTAATTGCCATACCCGAAACTTGATATCCTGAAACTTCAAATTTGATCAGCAAACTTCAAACTCTCTGTATCATCATAACAATCAACTAATGCACCAAAGCTTGTTGTAGTCCTCCCCCTCAACGATAAATCTCTCTGAATTAAGCATATCTCGAGTCCCTACTCGCCTTGCATAACCAGCATATGATAGAGGAGTTGAATTTCCATCAATCAATCCTGTACTAGATTACTACCATGAAAACCAGAAACTTTGAAATTTGAAGCTCAAACTTCAGGAACATGGAACTGATTCAAAAGCAATTCTTTGTCTCTAGATAACATTAAGTGTTTCTTTTGATTACTTATCAAAGTCGTCAGACAAAACCTGTATATAGCTTCATAGCTTATATTTTCTGCACAAAGAAGCTTAAAAAATACAATACAAAGATAAAAATGATAATGCTATTCTTCATTATTTCATCACTATCTTTACCAATAACTTAATCTAGAACTACATTTTTCATTTTCTTCTTCTAATTTTGTTCTTCTTTACTATTATAAGTCATAAATCCTATATGATCTTATCTTAGTTTTAGAACTACAAAATATTAATCAAACCTTATCATCAAAATCTTAAGGTTTGAAGTCATGACCTATAGATATCTAATCTATTTGTCAAACCATCAAGAAAACAAGAATCTTAAGATCTCGGTCTTGTCATTTTTAAGGACATTTATCAACAATCTTGAATCTTAAGAACTCTGTCTTACTATTCTATTGTGACAATGAATAACCTACCCTGAGGTCTTTCATTTACATCTATGGATAACCTACTCTGAGGTCTTCCATTTAAAATCTATGGATAACCTACCCTGAGGTCTTCCATTTACATTAAACATGCAAATCTATATTAATTTAACTTCAAAAGTTACTTGATTTTAACTCAGTAAAATCATCTAACAGAAATCTAATCACTTATACTTTTGCATAAAGAAATCATAATTTTTGCCTCTAAAATAAGTTCTCATTAAACTTTGATTTCCATGTAAACTTTGGATAACATGATCATAAGAAAAAATTAATGACTCCTAAAATTTTTTCGTCAAATCTGCATCAACAACGGATAAAAATTGACCTAATATTTTTCGAATGCTACCAAACTTCAAATCTTCATGTTTTATCCTATTTTAAGATCCTGGACAAAAATTACAAACCATATGTAATACTCTTATGATTACCTTATCATACTAGTATACATCTTGGTTGAACAAAATAGCAATTATAAATACCTCTATGATTGCCTCATCATACTAGTATTTATCTTTGTTATGCATAAAATGACCTATGGACTTGGGACATCCAACAGGGATAGTATAGGTCTTGCTTGACAATCTACAAAATCACATT
Organism: Erigeron canadensis; assembly: GCF_010389155.1. Lineage (NCBI taxonomy): Eukaryota > Viridiplantae > Streptophyta > Magnoliopsida > Asterales > Asteraceae > Erigeron > Erigeron canadensis. The sequence goes on along the minus strand of NC_057762.1, from coordinate 16,849,162 downwards.
TGTTCATTATCCTGCATAACCAGCGCATCTTAACAAACAATCATCATATCTTCTCAAAGTAATAACATATAATCTGAAGAAATGAATAATTCTGCATGATAAAACGAATCTGCTTAACAGTCTATTATTAACCTAGGTCATGTTAAGGTCTATAATTTACCGTCAAGCACGTTCAAATTTTGCACAAGTTTGAAAGTGCTTACAAAATCATTTGAAATAACCCTTTCAGTCTTGAAACCAATATTTCAAATCTTTTTGATTTAATAACGATCTATTCAAGGATAATTTTCAAACTACGAATCATCTCCTCGTTCATTCTTTGAGAATCTTCCTTCTAAAGATCAAAACAATTCTTTTAAAGATCAAATTCAAAACTATGAACAGCTCCGTGTCCATTCTTAAGAAAATCTTCTTTCTAAGAATAAAAATATTTCATTCAAAGATTAAATTCAAAACTATGAACAACTCAGTGCTCATTCTTAAGAAAATCTTCTTTATAAGAAATTTACATTAACTTAATATCTGTTTATTGAAATTAACAACTCTGTGTTCTTTTCCTTAAACCTATATAAGCATATTAGTATATTTAACAGATTAACAAAATATCGGTTTAAAATAACAAACTTTCTTTTAGCCTTTTGATCATTTCACTATCACTTAACTACCCTACTCGTTTATTCGCTGTTCCATAAGAACGTAGTTGAGTGCTCTTGGAATCTAGATTCTATTCTGACTTTGTCTCTCGTGCAATACGAACTTTTATTTTTACAACAACATAAATAAATAAATAGTACACACATTTTATGAGACACATAATACACACACACGAACATAAACGAATAACATAGTTACAAGAGCTAAAGTACTGCTTTGATTAGATCCGCTTAGCATGTTACATAAGCCCACATGAAAAATAATTCTCTTATTATTAATTATGAACAGTGATCCAAGACGATTACCAATATGTTTGTCCTCTTAAACACTCGGTACTTCTAGTTTCCTTTTGGTTTGTAACACTTTCGACATACCCTGGTCAAGGACAGTCACCATGTAACCCGAATAGCCTAATATGTCACTTAATCAAGTTTGCGAACTTAAGTGACCCACATTCAAAAATACTCCCACAATTGACACAAGCACTAAGATTAAGATATTTGGTAACTAAAGGGAGACAGTCTTTAAGAATCAGCCAGCGGTAACAGGTTGGTGATTCCTCACGCGCAAAGCGACATAACTTGACTCATCGTAATGGAGATATACCCAACATTGCATAATGCTAAGTACTTGCATATTTGTGACATCATTTTAAAGCGCTTATGGAAACCCGTGACTTTCGATGAGACCCGTGTAGCAAACTTTCTGACAACCTATCCCAGGTTGGAAGCTTTAGGTAGGCTAGGTATACAAAGACACCCCAAGGACTTACTTGTCTGAATCTCAAAGGCCACATTAGCTCCATAATTTTCAAAAGGTTAATTAGATATTTACATATCTTGTCACAAATATACATCCGAAAAAGCAATAATACATACGCATGTATGTACCTAAGACCTTCTATATAACAACCAAATATACATAATTACAATGCAAGATCTTTCATAAGATTTAAGGACCATACTCTAAAGAAAAGGGCAGGCATTCTCAGCCATAAATCTGAATATGTTTCCCATAAGAACATTGTATACATTTAAGTTCAAGTTATAAGGAAACTTTGGTACTTTGTGACTATCGATACATCATATAATGGAGTCACTGAACAAAGCAATTTTAAAGTACAATTAAGTAGGCTAAAAAGCTAAAGTATCGTCACGTCTAATCGTCTTGACACAGTGACCTTACTCTATTTATTATTTTCCTTTCCTTTTCTGGTTTTTCTCATTTTTATTTTGTTTTTATGACTCTATATGACTCGCACACATTATGACACAAACATAAACACATTTTACAAAGATCCTGTTGAGAGACACTGTCATTATAGATTTCTCATTCCAATCAATTGGACTAGCAACTCGAAAAGAGTTTGGTCGAAAGCCTTAGTGAACAGATCAGCTAAATTAAAGTCACTCGGCAAATTTTCTAGGACTATTAACTTCTTTTCAGCACAATCACGTATAAAATGAAACCTTATGTTTATGTGCTTAGTCCTACTGGCTACTGTGCTTAACAGGATTATTGGTAATGGATATGGTGGATTCATTATCTATTTTAATAGGAGTACAAAGAAAGTTCTGACCGTAATCACGAAGTTTTGCTGAATCCATAGAACCTGTGAACAACATCCACCAGCTGCCATGTATTCTGCCTCACATGATGAAATAGCAACAGAGGTCTGCTTCTTACATTGCCATGAAACTAGTCTTCCTCCTAAGAACTAACATCCACCTGAAGTCAATTTCCTATCGAAATTACAGCCACCATAGACAGCATCTGTATATGCCACGAACTCAAAATCTCCCCCAATCGAATACCAGAGTCCCAACACTAGTTGACCTTTGAGGTAGTGAAGAATTCGTTTAACAGCTTTCATATGGCTTTCTCTGGGACAGGATTGATATCGTGCACACAAACAAACCGCAAACATGATATCTGGTCTTGATGTTGTAAGATACATCAATGAACCTATCATGGCCCAATAATGAGTTGGATCAACTTCTGGATCATTAAATGTAAACATCCCAAGCTGATGGTTCTTTTGTATAGGAGTATCCATCGGTGAAGTATCTTCCATTCCAAAGCGCTTCAATATATCTTGTGCATACTTCGTTTGATGAATAAAGAATCCGTCCTTCTTCTGTTCAACCTGTAAACCCAAAAAGAAGTTCATCTCTCCCATAGCACTCATTTCAAAAGTCCCTTTCATAATCTGCTCAAATTCCTTGCATATATTTTCGTCTGATGACCCAAAAATGATGTCATCTACGTAAACTTGCACAAGTAGGAAATCCTCTCCCTTCCATTTTGTGAACAAGGTACTATCGATCAATCCTCTTTCAAATCCATTTTTAAGAAGATGCTTTGATAGCTTGTCATACCATGCCTTGGGCGCTTGATGTAATCCATTCAGAGCCTTATTCAGTCGATAGACTCTATCAGGATGATCTCCTTCAACCCTGGCGGTTGGGTAACAGACACCAATTCCTTAACAGTACCGTATAAGAATGCACTCTTGACATCTAATTGATATACCTTAATGTTCTTGAAAGCAGCAAAGGCCAGAAACAAACGAATAGCTTCCAGCCTAGCAACCGGTGCAAACACCTCAGTGTAGTCCAACCCTTCCTGTTGAGCAAAACCTTGAACAACTAGCCGAGCTTTATTTCTTGTGACAACTCCATTTTCATCCTTTTTGCACCTAAAAACCCATCTGGTGCCGAAAGGATACTCTCCCACTGGTAAATCAACCAACTCCCAGACTTGTAGCTTGTCAAACTGAAAAAGTCCTGCTGCATTGCTTCTACCCATGATGGATCTTTCAAAGCCATTTGGATATTACTGGATTCTTCTTGAGATACAAAGCAGCTGAACTTGCATTCTTCAACTATACCGGTTTCTTTCATCTCTGCGAATAAACCTGATAGCTTATTAATTTGAGCTCTTGTCTTAACCCTTGCACTTGGTTCACCAATAATATCCTCAACTGGATGATACTTGTTGACCCTATGCTGTGTAGCTTTATCAACTTGAAGATTTACACCCAAATTTGAGCCTATCTCTCCCTGATTTGATGATTCATGAATAAGGGGAGTAACAGGTTCCGATTCTAAGGTACTTGTATCTTCAGTATCCTTTGATAAACCATCTGCATTGCATTTTGACATAAGCTCCACAAACTTGTTTACCTCCTTCTCCTTTCTTGACTCCATGTCCTCCTTTGGTGCTTTATCAGTCGAACTATCTAATGTAGATGTACTACTTCTCATATATTGATTATGCAGCAACATCACATCTTCTTCCTCTGAAGTACCTGTACCAAAAGAGATGGGACCATTAAAGGAAATAAACACGTCATCATAATTGAACAGGATAGGAGACCCTTGATGTACAGGGGAATTATAGCTAGAAATTATGACATTATAACCAACATCGACTATTTCATCCTTAATGTTGTACACCCGCCTATTTTGAGATCCCGGAATGTAACCAAGAAAAATTCCCTCCTCAGCTTTTTCAGCGAATTTGGGTTTTTAAAAACGTACATGGGACTCCAAAAGGTTCCAACCCGGTTAAATTTGGTTTTCTATTGTTTAAGAGTTCATAAGGTGTCTTATTAAATCTTTTAACAACTAAAACCTATTTAATACATGACATGCAGTATATACTGCTTCCCTCCAAAACATAATGGGAAGCCTAGAATCTGCCAGCATGGTATGAGCAGTCTCTATCAATGTTCTGTTCTTTCGCTCTGCTACTCCATTCTGCTGGGGCTCATAGGATGCACTGAATTGATGCACAATTCCTTTGCTCAGACAATAAACTTCCATAATCTTATTCTTGAACCCTGTCCCGTTATCGCTTCTGATTCTCTTCACTCTTATGTTGTATTGGTTTTTGACCCTTTCAAAGAACTCCATGAGAATTTGAGCAGTTTCATCCTTGGTCTTCAAGAAGAATACCCACGAGAATCTAGAGAAATCATCAGTAACTAGACTACAATAGTACATATACCCTATGCTTCGAACATTTACTGGCCCAAATAAATCCATATGCAGTAACTGAAATGGAGCGGCAATAGAATTCTAAGTCTTTGGTTTGTGTGGCTTTTTAGTCTGTTTTCCCTTTAAACACGATACACACTTATCCTCCAACATAAATCTTTTGCTTGGAACACCAAGGACTAATCCATTACTTGTGATATAATTCATTTTTCTAAAATGGATATGACTAATTCTTCTATGACATAACAGAGATTCATCTTCAGATGCTTTAGTCAATAGACACACTGGCTCCACTCATCTGGAATGACATAACCTGGTTTCAAGATAAGAGCCTCCCTTGCTATAAAATGAACTGGATTCCCTTTGTCACATATTTGAGATACACTCATCAGGTTATGCTCCAATTGTTCAACAAAATTTACACTGTCTATTTTGATCTTCCCATTGATGACCTTCCCAATACCTGAGATATTACCACCCTTGGTACCAGCAAAACTGAGATAAGACCCTTTAACAAGAGTAAATTATGTTAATAATCTCTTGTCACCTGTCATATGTCTTGAACATCCACTATCGACAAACCAAATCCCGGTAGTTTTCCTTAGTGGTTCCTGTTGTTCAATAACTTCCAGATAAGCCATGAAGCCAGTCTCGACTTCACTAACCAATTTCTCAATTTCAACTCTTACTGGTAATGATGGTTCAGGTTCCTCTTCTGCCTTCTGATGAAAACTATCATGATCATTCGTCCTGGCATACAATGTATAGTTGAATGAATTATCAACAAGATCGTTCATCCCTCCATCAAAGTCTTAAACTTTGACCATGAATGCATGATTCTGATCATCGGCACTAGTAGAACCCCAATTATACGTACCGTCAGTTTGAACCACCAATGCTCTTGAGTTGTCAACTTCTCCTGAGCTATGGTTCCCAGTATTAGCATATTGACGCCCTAAATTCTGACCAGCAATAGAACCACCTTGATTGAAATTCTGACGACCTGTAGCTTAATTGTTATCCCGTCTTGGCCTCTGACACTCACGTGCAAAATGTCCAAAGCCATCACAGTTGAAACACTTCACCTTGGTTTTATCAAACCTTACTTTGCCGTCTATGACCTTCTTTCCAGTTCTATCAGTGAATAGCTGAATTCTCAATGTTAACATAGCTAATTGCCAGTTCAGGTCCATTTCTTCCAGATCATCTGGATCAACTTGCTTGTAATCCTCCCTAACCAGTTCAGGATCAGTCAGTTTTCCTCCAATTAGCTTTTCATGAGCCGACACAAAAGAAACGAGCATGCCCAGATGTCCCTCTGCAGATCTTATGCTCATCGGCATACCTGTTAAACCCGAGCTTGGAGAACTACTATTCTGATTACCATTATGAAGAATGATCGCTGATTCCAGGGAGCTTACATACAACAAGTTGTTGTTAGAATCCATCGTCCTTTTCATTTTCTCATCATTTCCACTATAGAAGGTTGTGATCCCTCCACTTGAAGATCTTGAGGAAGGAATGCTTGTCTTGCTATGATAGAGTTTAGGACGCTGAACAAAATCACTGCTGCCTGCTTCCTTCGACTTTCTTTTCATATCCTGGCTTCTCAGCTTTCGATTTATCTGTTCCAGAGTCCATTTACTGAAGTCGGGATTTTGTTGGATAACACTAATAAACCCTTCCCAATTAATAGGAAGTGCCTCCAACAACTTCTCGATAACATCTTCTGGATCCGCATTATACCCAAAGTTTGCAAGCTCAACCAGCAAATGACTGTAACAAACCAGCGTCTCATCAAGAGTTTCATCTTTGAAGCTCGTAAATACATAATATTGCTTCTTTAGCAAATCTTTCCTACTCTTCTTGAGATCATCGTCACCTTCACAATGCTCTTTGAGTGCATCCCAGAAGCCTTTCGTTGTATCATACTTTTCAAACAGATGCAGAACTTCCCCTTGGAGAGCCATTCAAAGAGATCTTAGTGCCTTGCTTTTAGCTTCATAATCTTTCCTTTTATCGACGTCCATCTGCTCATACGAAGCTAGCCAATCATTGCTCGAACCTGGAGTTTTCACCCGGTACTGTAGGAGGAGTATAACCATTTGTAATGCATATCCACATCCTCACATCCATCAATCTACAGTACGACTCGAATCTGCCCTTCCAATTGAAATATCTGTCTAGGCTTATCAACTTTGGTGGTGAATTGGCCTTCCCGTTTCATGATCCACCAGAATCATTTGATTCAGCAAAGCCTGATAGTTTGCGGGTAACTGAGACGTCATTTTCTCCGAGCTAGCAAAGTTTACGAACTGCTTAAAATAAACGAGGTCGTAAAGTTCACGAGGTCCAAGAATACGAGGTCGTAATTGAACTGTGAGGTCGTAATTGAGCTCACGAGGTCGTATACGAAATACGACACAATTACGAGGTTGTAATTGATCAACTGCCTCGTATTTGACCCTGCAAATACGAGGTCGTATTTCCTATAGCTTGCCTCGTATTTGACCCTGCAAATACGAGGTCATATTTCACATAGCAGAATATTATTACACATTCAATACTTGAACTTAATCTAGTATTCTATGCATTATATAAAGTTCATTAATGACAATCACATGACAAAGACATATTACAAAAAGCCCAAGCAATCTAGACTGCTATTGACATAGATGTGTACTTACACCATCCATCCAGCGCCGCTCCCAGCTCCAGTCTGCGCACCAAATCGCCAAAAATCCAAAAAAAAAATAGCCATCAAACGGAGAGGATTGAATTTATCAAAGCTCATCATGTTCAAGTCGCTCCGCAAATGCCATCTTCAAACATCAATCATGTAATTTTAGGCCCGGGAAGTTTTGTTAATCCTGTTACTCTTTTATTTTTACGTGTTTTTCCTATTACCCTTAGTTTTTATGTTTAGTACAACAAGGACTTTGTACAATTTAAGTGTGGGGGGATGGAATAGGAAAAAGCCTTGGTCTAATTGTTTGATTTTGAACAAGTTTTCTAGTACTTATTTTATGCAAATTAAAAGTTTTTTGTGTCTGAAAACTCTTTTGAGAATATAAGCTTTGCAAGTAGACAAAAGATGACGATAACTAAGCAACATTAGCTTGGTAGGATGAACAGTTAGTTAGAATTGTTAACTTAACTATAGACTTGTGGTTGTTCATGCTTCCGACTGGATTAGAGCTTAGACTAAAACTGTATGCGATTACGTTTGCCATAGCACACTTAACCGGACTTTAATATGCCTAGCAATTAGAGCTTTCTAGTTATTAGTAGGTATATAAACTGGACTTAATGCTATACGTGCTTGTGTAGGAACTAGTTTAGATGTATGGTTCGCCTTAATTCTTATACTATTTAATGTGAACTAGTTGCATGCGGAGTAGGAATGTGAGTCATCTGGGATCTCTGATAAATGTCTATTGCATGAATAATGTAGTATCTTAAGAAAGACAATTTGTAGATTAAACAAAGTTCAAAGAACTATTAACGAGTAAAATCTAAAAACGCATCAAGTTATGTCGCTCTGCACGTTTGGAACTACCGACCTGTCACCGCTGTCTTGATGTGCACTTTTAGTTGAGTTATGTCGCTCTACCCGTGATGAATCACCGACCTGTCACCGCTGTCTCAGCTATTAAAGATGATAATATTGTATGACTGCTTTAGTGTTTAGCTAACGAGCATGACTGTAGTGTAGGAGTATATCTAAGTAGTGACTCACAAGTACACATACGAAATAAATATCAAATGCCTTGCTAGTAGCTAGTAGTTCTGGTTGCTATACAAACCTTATATAAGTGCTTAACTAGTAAGCAGAAAGTAGTAAGATTGAGTTGTTAGACATGTGGAAGTATAGAGCTGTTTTAGAGGTATTAACACGAGTAAAAGGTTAGCTTTTAGTTTTGATTGACCAATTGTCTCGCCTCTAGCTATAGCTTACTAATTTTGTCTAAAGCTTTCTCAATTCGTTTTGCATGACTATTCTTTCAAATGATTTCAATAAATTAGAATACTTTAACACTTAAGTTGTCCGCTCATAATTGTTTTATTTTTCTTGGACTGTTTGCTTGAGGACAAACAAAGACTTAAGTGTGGGGGTATATGATAAGCGTCCATTTGTGATTAAAAAACCCCTAGCGAAAGGCTTTATTTCAGTGTATAAATGAGTTAATATTCTGAAACTATTGGTACTTAATGGAATCGTATGTTTATGCAGGTTCGCGGAAGATGTGAGAGAGGGTAAATGACATCAAGTGACTCAAGAAGGAAGCATATGAAGTTACAAGACACAAGGAAGTGATTCGGGAGCCGAACGAAGAAGAACAAGCTGCAGTAGGAGTCACCAGCGCCGCTGGCCCAAAGAAACCCAGTCCCAGTGCCGCTGGCAAGCCCAGCCAGCGCCGCTGGGCGGCCCAGATCTGAAACCGACTTAAATCACTATTTAAGCCGAACTAACCCTAAAACCCTAAGAGAGAGCCGATTCACCAGCCCTAGCTGCTCAGTATCAAACCTAGTTCGTAGTTGCAAATTCCAAGAAGGTTTTGGAGCTTCCGGCACCTTTCGATCTTCATCCGCGGTCTAGATTTATCTTTTCTATTTACATTATATTATCAAACAATGTCTTTCGTTTTTACATACTTTGTTATTCCTTTAATAATGCTAGGCTAGTAGGCTGAATACTTGTTTGGATCGATGTAATCATATAGACGTTTATTGTTTTACTTTGTTTGTTGGAATCTGTTGGAGTGTGTTTTATTGTTTATCGTAGATGCATGTTTATTAGTAATTCATGATGCTATAGGTTCTATATCCGAATATATTAGTTTAATTCTGATGGTTGCCTATGATCATACACTAGGACTAATATGCTAGGACGGAAAACACTAATCGGTTTATAACTAGGAGTAAAAGGTGATTCACTTGTAACCGAGGGATCCAGAAACATAGTAACTAGGATGAAGTGAACATGATGCTTAACAATGTCAAATGCGATCCAGTGACTTGTAACCGAGCACTATGGTCACCGGAGAGAGTTATTATCTGGTCATGGTTTGAGAGCCGGGTAACTAAAAAATGAACTAGTCACACAAACTTTAGGTCATTAATGCTTAAACAATTAATCTAACGAGAATTTGTTTATAGGGTAGTGTGAGTCTAGTGACAACACTAGTAATTAGGCAAAGTGAATCTAACGAGAATCTGAGCCGTGATTAAGTTTCCAACAGTTTAACAAACGGGTAGAATAGTATTTGGTCGTACCATGAGATCGGAGATGTCAAACAAGTATTTTAATTTAATTACTATTATTTGTTTTTTCAATATTTTACATTGTGTCTTCTGACGCAGTCTGCCCCGGTAATACTGGATAGTTACTGTTAGGTAGTAGTTTATTAGGAGTTAGTGACAAACTCCAAAAACAAATTAGAATTACACATATTATTAGATTAGGTAGTTCAAGCGTGCCTGCGAACGATCCTGTAATTTACCACTAGACTATACTACACAGACCGGGTTCTCTGCTCGTAAGTGTGTTAGTTTTAGGATAATTTATTTGTACAACATTATAAATTTAAAAGCTAGAATCAATAATAAAAAATGCACATCAGTATGATCCCGTAGGCTTAAATTATTTCCGAACATGAATTTATTATAACATGATCACATACAAATATTATAATCATAAATGTCCTAAGATATTTTTGATAATTTAAATATCTACAAATTATGATAACTTGCATGCGGTTACTAATCTACTTATCAAAGTAAGGATTATGGATATATGGATATTCGATCCAATTTGAACATAATATAAACTTAAAAGAACAATTAAAGAATATACCTACGGAAACGACGTCGTATAATGTCGACTAAAAGCAACATAACACAAACAAAATTCATGTGACCGACCATTTTTATCAAGTTGTACAATTCTCAAATCGACATAAAACATAGCATCAGGCGCACGTCAAGACTCAATGGAGTAAAATCGCACACGGCAGCTGCACATACTATTACTACTAATTAAATATTAATTAATTTCTTTTAATTAATTATTATTATGTCTTACTACTATTTTGTAACGTCTCATATACCTTCATTATTATTTAATAATAATAATAATTTGTTATCTTGTAATATAAATAGCGAAAACGACCAGCCACCCCCCTCGAATCTCGGACGATTTGTTCTCTCTCTACCGCAACAATCACAGTTAATACGACGTCGTTCCTTTCTCATTCGTTGTTCTTCATCATTACTTCTCTCAGGTTCTGTTTTCTTTACATATATGATTTTGTTCCCTAATTTATACAACAGTTTAATGTTGTTTGTTAATTTGCTATATACTTGTATTTTCTTATATATATATATATTATATATATATATACATATATCATGGGAAAAGTGACTCCGGGGTTGATATATATATATATATGGGAAAAAGGAATATAAGGCTGTGGAACCCGTCGTATACCAATACATTAAGTTGTGTTAAGAATGGATCAAGTGGTTAACACTGTCGTGGGTTGGATCCTTACTCCTTGCATGTCGCGAGGTCTTTTTTACCTAGGTAGGACTAGTCAACTAGGTAGGGGCAAGGCTATAAGGGTAAGACTATCTACGTATCAAACTTTCCATACACTATCAAAGATATTGTTGAGACCCATAACCCGTGTAAAACGGTATTGAGACCCATAAACCGTGTAAGACGAAAAGTATTGGGAATTACTTACTTATTATACACTTTCGAAGATGGTATTGGGACCCAAAACCCGTGGAAGACGGCATTGGGAGTTACTTTTTTACTTATTAAGCTGTGTTCTAGTAACCAATTGAGTTAGCTCAAGAGGTCAGCTGTCACCTTTGAAGCCATGTACCACTCGGGAGCCTTTTACCAAACTCTAAAATTTAGATTTTGTCATGTATTTTTAAATTTTTCATAAATTTTAAAAATTTCTTATAGGTTTTTAACATTTTGCCCCCTTTTAAATTTACTTTTTATGATTTTTAAATTTTCCCCCTTCGTAATTTTTTTCTGGTATCGCCTCTGAAAGAGGGGATGCGGGTTCAGATGTTATTCCGAGACGGATTTGTTATTATTATTAACCAGTGGGGTATGTGTGGAGGTGTTTAAATGCGGCGTGCGTTGTGTGGCTTGTGCATGTCGGTGATACTAGGGATGGGGGTGTTTCCTCCAATCAACACCTTTTACCAAATTGTGTTATGGATTGATGGGTTGAGGTTGATATGTTTGCGAGTTCATATATCCCAACTCAAAGTCTAAAATATTTAGTCAATTGTGTCAAAACATTAAACCCAAATTCAACCCCTGTTTCGGCAGGTAATAAATCAAAAGCATACAGTATATGCTATAAGAGTTGAGAGTATGAATATCTTTGAATGCATATTAGAAGATATGTATATAAAAGTATATAATGCTTTGAAGATACACAGTAAAGATTAATTTCAATAAAGACACATAAACCCGTTGGCCTTTTGCAAGACAATGCATTCATAATTTATCAAATTTTGTTGGTGATTTTATTAGGGATTCACGGCTTCTTAATTGGGTAGAAAGTCCAGGTTAGGCATTTGAGGTTGGGTCTGTGTTGTTACTTATAATTACTTGTGGTTGTAATGCTATTTCTATTATCTCAAACCTACTTATTTTTGTTAATTTTATCTTCGTGGTTGAGTGCTATATTTATCAAAGTCCTAATAGTTATGGTTTGTTATGACATTACAGAAATGGAGTCCACTGCTAGTGAGGGTTTATATCCCCTGCACCGCTCAAAAACCATTCATCTGGTATATATATTTGTGTGTTTCATTATCGAATAAAATTTCAACCACCTCCCTGTCTGTTTTGGTATGTCTAACGGAAAATGTTACTAGGTGAGGCATGCCCAAGGGATTCACAATGTAGCGGGAGAGAAGGATCACAGTGCATATATGTCTGAAGAACTCTTTGATGCACATCTTACCCCTCTTGGTTGGCAACAGGTTTAAATATACGAAGTACCAGATATTTCATATTAGTAATCTTTATCTTATAGACATTTGTTTTCATACTCGCCATTTTCTTGGAAAAATAGAATCTAATAGGTTGGTAACTGTAAAACAATCTGTATGGTAAAAAAGGTAGGAAAGAACGAGAAAATTACAAATGTCAAAGGTGCATCAATTCTTGGGCGGTTGTGCATCAAATTATAAAAAAAGCTGATGGACCTGACCTAAAATATGATGCACAACAGCCACTCACTCTCTTGTTCTTTTCTTTGTTTTATTTTGATCTAAGTTAGAGCTTGTCTATATTAACAACTTGATTTACCTTTAAAAGGATGAGATAATCAGTTGACGAATAAGTGGTTGAATTGGTTAAGGTTTTTGAGAAAACCGGGAACTGTGAAGAACGTGGATAGGACCGATCAATGAAAAGTTAGGTCCTAATAATGATAGATAATAAGAAGGAACCAATTAGGTGACCCTAACACTTCATTAAAAAGACCTAATATGAAAAGGACTTAATGTAAATCATGTTATTGTGTGCGGAAAAGGAGATTGTTAAATTAAAATGTTTATCATATTCATTAACTTTCAATTTGACCTAGATATATATGTGTAACAGGTAGATAATCTTCGGAAGCATGTTCATGCATCTGGTATCTCCAAAAAGATTGAATTGGTTGTCGTTTCACCTTTGCTGAGGTACATTCCATCAATTATCTCTAACTTGTCCAACTGAGAATAAGAATGAGGTTTAATGCTTATCAATTAATTCACCAATTAAGCCATGATAACTTCAATGTACCATAGAAGATTGACTTATGGTTACATACTTACATTAATCACTTATCGTGTATTCGGGTTGTAGGACTATGCAAACAGCAGTTGGTGCCTTTGGAGGTGAAGGTTCTACTGATCGGAATGATGTGTCTCCACTAATGGTTGAATATACGGGTGACAGTAATCATCCTGCAATTTCAAGCCTTAATTGTCCTCCTTTCATTGCTGTGGAGCTTTGTCGAGAACATTTGGTATGTGGCATATATTTTAACCCAACAGGATGACAAGTAGAAATAATGTTACTAAAAAAAATGAACAGGAATAGTTTGTTGGAGAAAGTGATTGATACATTTTCTGTTTCATTTTGTGATGCAAGTTATTATGTTAAACTAATTATGAAGTATTAACGAGTAGCTATAAACTGTAAATATAAGAATGATGTAAAGTGCAAAAGCTTAGAACAGGTATGGGCCATTTTTATATTGTATTGATAACAGGTTAAAAGGGTAAAACTAAGTGAAATCTCATTGGCGAAAGGGTACTGAAGTGTTTACAACCTCTTAAAAGTTTTAAATAAAATAAAAAGATCATTATTCCCAGAAATCAGAATTTTTTATATTTAATATATTATTACAAGTAACTAATTATGATATTAAAAAAGACGAAAAGAAAAAGTAGAATTAGTGGGTTAGCATGGCCAGACCTGTTTTTGATCAATCCTGAAGATGATATTTTCTAAACTCATATAAATGTGTTTTATGTAGGGTGTTCATCCATGTGATAGGAGAAGAAGTGTGACTGAATACAAGACCATGTTCCCAGCAATTGATTTTTCCTTGGTAACGTATCTTCTACAGTTCCTACATAAATTTATGCAAATAAGAATTGCATTTGTCTTGTCATATGTAATTGTATCTCGTATGACTTTGCAAATTTTTAAGATTAATTTGCCTGCTAAAAGGGCCAATATACTTTTTTATGTTTTAATCAGATAGAAAATGATGGTGATGTTTTGTGGACCTCTAAAACCAGAGAAAAGAATGAAGAAGTTGCAGCCAGGGGTGTGAAGTTTATGAAATGGTGACCCACTTATTTCTTATGAGATTCAAACTCTGATGCTATTCCTATTAGATTTCTTATTGTTAGATATTATTTTAAAAAGGAATCCATTGACATTTCTCTCCCACGTTCTGATTTGACCGAAATCTTGCAGGTTGTTGACTCGGGAAGAGAAGGAGATTGCAGTTGTTACCCATAGTGGTTTCTTGTTCCACACACTTTGCGCATATGGAGATGATCTTCATCCCACGCTTAAGAAGGAAATGACCAAACAGTATGTTTTTAATCTATCAAGAAATTCATGGCACCAATGAACATAACCACCGATATTACTTTTTTTTTTCTTTTTCATACAGATAATGTATATTACATCAATCATTTTTACAACATATATATATATATATATGTGATCATTTTAGTATAAAGTTAGTTGAATTTTTATACATATTAATAAATCTAAAATAAAGTCTCTCATTCGGCTATATATTTGATTTAACCGCTTTATAATCTTCCGCAACTAACTGAATTACATTTGTGCGGTACACAGCTTTAACAACTGCGAGCTTCGTTCAGTGGTCATCGTTGATAGAAGGTAAGCATCTTATTCCAAACTCTAATAACTTGGGAATTATTTCGATCCCATTAACGTATAAATGGTTCTGATTGGGTTATGTTTTATGTGGTACTAGTAATACTTAAAATATAGCTGAAAAGGAAATGGACCTAGCGACTTAAAAAGAAGCTCAACATGTACTTTTAGTGGATAGAGCCTCCTAAATTATTTTATTTAAAAGCTATTGAAATAAAGTACTTCTAATCATGTTTAGCACTAATACAGACTGGCGTGGGGATTAAAGTCTGTTTGGACCCGTTTTGTCTTGTATAAAATTTTACCCATTTTGACTTGATACCCAACCCACTTATTTGACTGTTTTGCTATCTCTAGATTTATCTTGGAATAATGTTTTACAAATCTTGTATTCTGCAGCATGATAGGAACTGGCATGTCAAAAACCGACTTTCCCGGGAAAATTCCTAGTGGTGCTGATGTTCCGAGTGATGTTATTTAGTATGGAATCATATCCTGGTTATGCTTTCTTCCCAATGCAATTTACTGAAGTCAGCTCATTTTTCTATTTTGTAAGTTCCATATGGAATCTAGACAATTAGATTCAACTACTACATAGCCACATAGGACTATATCTGATTATAAATCCTCAATGAACTTCATGAAATTCTTGTGACCACAATGAGGTTTATAAGATCATGGGGAGTGAGGCACCCCAACATAGAGGCGTCTTCCGCCATGTGACAGTGCCTCCCCTAGGAGAAGCCCTTCTTTTTTGTGGAAGTGAGACTCTTTTTTTGGGAATCTCTCTCTCTCCTCCTCCCCCCCCCCCAAATTGAAAATTCGGTTGAATAAGTAATAGTCGTGTGCATGTGACGCCTTTTAGAAGCCATAGTGTCTTCGTCCTGATAGTTTGTCGGTTGGTTTTCGAGATTGAGGAACAAATGTGTTTTTCTCGTCTAAAATGTACGTTTGGTCGGCACAGCCGTTCTTCGGACATTTCTTTAAACTCATTTTTTTAAGAGTGGTGAAATTTTATGAAATATAGAGAGAGAAGGAAGAATGAGTATAAAAGGTGTGACGAATGAAATATATATAATTATCTATATCTATACTCCCTTATAAAGAAAAAGCCCTTTATATATCTATATCTATATCTATATTCTCTTATAAAGAAAAAGCCCCATTTATATTTTAGGTAATTCTACATTTGAATTACCAGAATTACCCTTGACTTTTTATATATAGCCCTTAATAAATTAATTTACACTCTAAACCTCTATTTTAATACGAGTAATTAACACTTTAAATCTTATCTTTTAAAAATTTTCACTATCATAATTACATTAACCTACACCACTTGACACCGTCAGCATCACGAATAGTATCATCACCGACACCACTAGACCGTCTTCCTCACCATTACCACCGCATTGCGCTGGTATCATACTCGTATGTATATGTGTGTATATATATATATAGGGTATTTGGATTTTACAAAAGGATTAAATTTTTTTTTTATTTTACTCAACTAGTTCTTAGCAGCACTTTTTTTGAAAATCAAACCAAAACCTGGCGGAACAAATGTGCCGCCGTTTGCCGCTTCTCAAAGCCCCGTTCCGGACGGAAAGTGAGCGGATGGGGGTGTCGCCGGCTCAAGGCCCCTCACTCTCTATTGTTTATTTAGCAATTTTCATTATGGTTCTCTTTATAGAAAAGTTGATTGCGTTGTTGCTGCAATTTTTATTGTATAAATCTGTTTTCCAAAAACATTCATAGGATACGACACCTTTTATAACTAAAGAAACTGTAATATTAAATTTAGATTCTAAAAATTTGTACTTAAATCTACATCCAAATAAGAATTTGTACTATTTCTCAAGACAAAAACCCATGAAACTTTTACTCTATATAGATTATGTTCACATGTTTGGTCCTTTGGCAATCAATTCTCTTTATATTCAAAGAAATATAAATCAAAAACACCCCAAGTGAAAGACTTAGATATAGGATCTTGAATCATTAGTGGAAGGAGAATACCACTCCTAAGGCATATGCTTATAGGAAGCAACTTCTTGGAACTTCTTCACTGCCACATCAGCATCATATAATCCATGACTCTTCTTAGGACACCCATTGTCTATAAGGACAACTTCTTCAGAATTTCTTCGCCACATTATCATTTTTTTTATTTTTTCTTAATACCAAAAAGACACCATTCAAATAAAATAATTTTATTATTAATAACACATTACAACATTTATTTAAAAAACACCTATAAAAAAAACACATTACAACATTTATTTAAAAAACACCATTTAAATAAAAAAAAACACATTACAACATTTATTTAAAAAACACAATTCAAATAAAAAAAATACATTACAACATTTATTTAAAAAGTTACGATCATAGACATAATAAAAAAATTAATAAAATATCATCAACGTTGACGGTAATTTTCCGGGAGGTTTCAAACATGTTCGACTAGAGCAGTGCGAAGTCAATGATGCATCCTTCTATCACGTAACTCCTCGAAGACCCGCATTTGCGTTGCAACCCTTTCATCCCACGTACGTGTTGGCACATTAGTTGGATCGGACAAATAATCTTCCTCAAAGTCGGATATTGCGTTACCGTTGTCTTGAACAATCATGTTGTGTAGAATGACACAAGCATACATAATACGTTTTATTTTGTTCACCGAAAACGGGCAGACATTATGTTTAAAAAAACCATGTATCTGTTCATGCTTATTTACCAAACGTTGGACATCTTCACTTGCTGGCTTTCTCAAGTACTCAGTCTGATATAAATAATAAACACACTTACAAAAGTTATTTAAACATTCCATTGAAGTTGCACGACCCATATGCAAGTACTCATCTAGTTGGTCGGGATTAGCACCATACGCAGTTGTCGTATGGCGGAAGTACATTTTTGGAAAATGTTGAAACCATGCCTACCAGTGCAATCGGTTTGATTTTTTTGAAAAAACTGAAAGTGTTTGGGTAGGGGTTCGATGGCTGATGTGCAAAATCTAGCTTTAAATTTATAAACTAGAATCACCTACAAACTCACTACTACGCACTCACGGCAGTGGACCCGATCGCTTGTAATATAGTTATGAGGTAAGACCGTGTTTGTTCGCAGGGATTGAATATGACTAGTTGCTTTATGAAATGGTTTGTAAAACGAGTGTTGCTCGAAAATCCTTTAACAAATTAAAGTAAAGACAAATTGCATAAAATAAAAGAGAACTTCAAACAATATTAATAAAAGTCATCCACCTTGACTTCAAATGTGATTGCATTTAGTTAAGGCCAAATTCTTGAGAGTTTAAAGATAATCGTGACAAGATTAAGGTGCTCACGTGGTACCACCAACCGTGAACAAATTACCGAATCACCTAATTGATAGTTGAATTACCCAAGCTGGTACCACCAAAGCAAAGACAACTTTTTCCAACAATTAGTTTTATTGACTATCGAATTATCAATTGCACCTATGTGACAATAACGTGGTACCACCAACCGCTATGAATCACGTTGACAAAATTAATCTTTTCTTAAAATGATATTCACTATCATACCATGAACTATAGACAAGTAACCATTTTAAAATCACATATACATTCAACTGGTACTACCAACGAAGAATTATATGCAATAATATCAAATTTAATTAATAAAAAGAATTAAAATCATCAAAATCACAGAACAACGATAATCAAATAAACCCTTTTTAATTAAAAATATTGCAATCACATCATTCGTCTCATTTCATCAAGGTGGATGATAAACAGTTTAGCCACTCATGATTAAGTAACAATAATAATCAAATAAAGAGAAAAACATATTGTACCAATCGTTTGAGTAAAAGAGAAAATTGCAAGACTAGTAAATTAATGCGATCTAGATGGGTGCTCGTGAATTTTCAGTGGATCCGCCTAAGAAATTATCTTGCTTGGACACCTGATAGTAAACCTTGTAGAGCAGCTCCTAAAAAGAAACCTTGATAATTTGATAATTAGGGTTTTGTTTGTATATATACCCTCTCAAAAATTTGATGCAAAAACGACCTAAACTTCCAGACCCCGTGCTCCCACTGCGGCGCAGTGAGATGTGTCTTCCCTCACTGCACCGCAGTGAGGTTAGTTTGACTTTAACTTTCGGGCGATTGCGGCGCAGTGGTAATATGAACTCTCCACTGCGCCGCAGCCAAAATTCTCGGCCTCCAATGCTCCCTTGCTGACTGCGGCGCAGTCCTTTCCTTGTCATCCCCACTGCGGCGCAGTGGGGCTTAATCAATTATTTTTCGTGGGATTTGGCTGCGGCGCAGTGGGCATAGCCTCCCTCCATTATGGCGCAGTCATAGCTTGTGTAAGACAAACTTCTTTCGATCTTGAATAAAATCCGAACTCCTCCGTCTTTTCCACTTAAATCAACTCTCAATCATTCAAATCAACTTCTAGGCCAATAATCTTTCGTAAATGCACCAAATGAACGCGTAACCTGTTTAGAGCCTGTAAACACTAACAAACACCATAAAAGCGCCAAATGCATACGAAAACGACTTAAAACACATAAGAAATAGGCCAATAATGATGTGGGCGATGGGTATAAATTGGTCACATCAAATCCCCCCACACTTGAGCGTTGCTTGTCCTCAAGCAAATCCAAACTTTAAGTAAAACATTCCTTGACAATCAAACTATCAAACAAGTGACAAGTATCAAAAAGAAGCAACACCAAGCATGTCAAATGACAAAAAGCGGGTGAAGCAGTTTTAATCTTAAATGAAAACTCGAAATGTTTGACAATACCTGAACAATCCGCAAGCCACGATAATCAACTAAGCATAAGTGAAACAAACGAACCTATCAATATCATTCTACTCCAACAAACTTACTTTCGGGGTTGAATATATGAAAAATCACTCATAGCTCAGTCGTGATGTATACTCTTTTACCATAGGCTTGAACTAGGATCGTCACTCCACCAAAACGGCGTAAGGATCAAGTACATCGTCAAAATAGGCATATAGGTGGTTGTATAGTTAAACTAAAGCTATGTATAAATGGATATGTAGAAGGAAGTATGGGAAATTTATAGGTTAAAAGTGAAAGGTAAGAATTAATAGTATAAGATATATGAAAAATGAACAAAATAGTCTAATCAAATCCATACCATTGATTGCCAACAAACCACTAACCCATAAGATGCTATCCCGCAAATACATCTCCAAAGTACCAAGCAAAACTGACACCATTGTGGTGTATCAACTTCAAACAACTTATTATCAACCAAGTCTTCCATAATAATGATACAACAAACTTTCTAGACATTTACGAATGAGAAATACCCACTAGTAGCCCAAGTTCTTTCTTTTTTTTATTTTAATTTTTCTGTTTTTCAATTCTTTTTATTCTTTTGAACCATTTTTACTCTACTAGTAGATACCCTTTTACAATAATAAACATGTCTATAATACTTCATTTCCTTTGTTTGAACAATCCAAGACAATCTTCAATAACTTAACTCATTGACGTATTCTCATAGACAAGAATATTCTACAAATCAACCCACTGAAACTCTCCCAAACCATCCAAACAAACCATGACAATCAATGGCCCCCCAGATTAGACTAGTGGTATAGTTAGGTATAATTAGGTGAAGTTACATGAATAGGTGTATTTATACAAAGGAAAAGGTAAAGTTAAAGGGATGTATATGTGTATAATTACTCTAAGGTATACAAAGAAAAGTGAAAAATGTATGTATATATGTGTATATAGGTTGTATAAAGGTATGTATAGGGATGTATGAATATACAAAAGAAAAATGAAAAGAAAGAAAGAAAAAGTATGGTCAAACCTAAATGCCAATTCGTCATCCAATGTACTCGTCACGATCACCAGGCCAAGTTCTAGAATCAACACATCACCGGTATACTCTTATCAAGAAAAGAACCCGGAAATGGCTTAGAAATACCTCAAACACGCACATCCTAGTGCAGGGCATCAAAATGAAAACCCTTACTCCCGAATAAATCCAAGAGCCTAAGAGAGGGACGTATTTATGAGGCAAACAAACCAAAACCGTCACCTGACACAACTATATATGAAATGATTAAATCTCACGATCGGGTGTTTTGGATATATATGAGTATGCAAGTAATGTTATCAATCCCAAAGGACTAGCCAAACAACCGTTCAGAACACACTTCGCTAATTAAAAATTTTTGTCAAGGAAAAATTTTGTAGTAAAATTGCTTATTAAGTTAAAAATTAAGTGTCAAAAACAATTTACCACAAGGACAAGTTCAACTCAAGTTTAAAAATCATATCAACTTCTATTATCCCGCCAAATTGAAAGCACCAGTTTTAAATATGCACATCACAGTGAAGAGCTCGAAATGGAAACTCCTACCCTTAGAATCCAAAGGCCTAGGAGAGGGACACATCAACAAAACCGATAGAATTCTCAATAGCAAAACAAGAAAAGTGATAAACCCGGTAGCTTAAACTTATTTGCTACCCCCCCACACTTAAGATGGACAATGCCCTCAATGTCCATATTCGGTCAAAATAAGGTTAATAGGGGTAAGCAAAATCGATAAATAGAGCACATACCGGAACAAGGACACATTCCGTTTTAAAACAAGTTAGTCGACCCCGTACCACAAATTGCGCTTCCTAAAAAGGAAGAACACTTTGCGTGGCGGGAGAAACAACTTGTAAAAAAACGGAAGTGCGAGAGTTGTGTGTGTATCAAACATACCAACAACAAAAATGCGGCGCTGAACTTACTGCCAGCATATGCACACCATCACACAAGCAACATTATGCCATAGAAAATAGATGAGAAGAGAATCCAAGGGGTCCCCCCACACTTGTGCTACGCTATAGCTATCAATAACCTGCTCAAATTGCATCAGAAATAAACCATAACAAATTCCAAACATATCCTTATTCCTACTATTCATGCAAACAAACCAAAAGAAAAAGAAAAATAACAAAGTACAATGTTTCATCACCCCGTAGGGTGGATACCAACAGAAATAAGAAAGAAAATAAGAATAATGTAGAGAATACAGTCATCCAGATACCACAAGCATCAAACATCATAACATGGTTCCATCCCACGTGACCAGATGGGAACCATCATCAACATCATCATCACTGAAATTGGCCATGATAGCCACAGGGAGCACCCGGTGGACCAAAGAAATCATCCACCCAACTAGTAGTTTGCTCTGGCGTGCCTCCTGCTCCTGAGCCTAAACCACCATAGCCGCCTCCTGACTGATCACCTGCCTGTCCAGAACCACCACCAGCGAATCCTCTCGAACCACTCGCAAAATCGACAAACCCGGAATCAGTACCTGTAGTAAAACTAGGCATAGAGGAAGAAATACCAGCATCACCACCCGTGTATCGACCAAACTGGACCGGCCCTCTAAGAGATCCTCCCAAGTCATGGGGCCGTGAAAACAAGTCCATCTGGGCGGGCGTAGAGAAGTAAGAACCGCCATCCTGTCGATAAGGTGGAACACGGATGGGTGGTGGGTTAAAGGCTGGAATCGGGTCAGGTCTCACAAAATCATTCCCCGTAAACTGGGCATGCCACATCGGCTGGTAATAATCAAGAGTGTAGTTAGTGTACCCCTGCTGGGACCCTAACCAAGTGATCTCCTGATCCATACGGCGTTGATAATCATCAAAAGCCTGGCGGCTAGCTTGCTGCCCCTCATAAATCTGCTGAATCTGGGTGCTCAATGGGGTCAAATCAATACCTACAGGACCTCGCCTCCTCGGTGGCTCCTGTGGAGCATCCCCCATCTCTACATCCTCAGGTGCCTCCACAACTGGAGGTGGTGCAGCAACCACTCCTTCATCCTCTAACAATCTCGCAGGCTGACCCCCTTGTCCCTTCCTCAAAATCTTAGCTTTGATCAATTCTTTTTCTGCCAAACTCTCCTGCATAACTGGTGGAGAAAGATGAGTCTGACAATCCTCTGAATCAAAAATACCCATACGCTAATAAATACGGGTAACAAATTGCCCCAGAATGAACATAGAATCACTATGGTTGCACATCCTGTCGAGTACAACCATGGGGGCTAAAGCAAACCTACTTGGCGCCCCCTCACTAAACAACTTCATCAACGAGAGATCCAACTGATATGCCTTATCCCAATGGGTAGACCTTTGGACCAGATACATAACAATCATCCGATGCAATAATCTCAGCCTCACATTCTTAATTTTAGAAATAGTACCTGAACCACCAGACGACCAGGCTTCTCCTCCTGAAATTCGAGTCCAATATTGTGCAATGGACTCATTATCACCAAGATCCTGCTTAACATACAATCCTCTTCTTAACACTTGCCTGAATTCATTGTCTTTCAACTGTTCCTGTGAGTACATACAATATAATAACCAAATTGAGCAATAGATATCTTCCGTTGTGTTCCCCCACAGTAAAATGAATCACATCTTTCCTCGAAAATATCTTTCACCTTGTGCAACTCCTTAGATGAAACGAACAAGACTCGATAACCAAGTAAAACGAAAAAAAAGGAAATTTTTTTTTTTACAACAGACTAATACTCCATATAATAGTCTACAAGAGACTAATACTCCATATATATTAGTCCACAACAGTCTAATACCACAATAGACTAATACTCCATATATTAGTCCACACAGACTAAAACCACAACAGACTAATACTCCATATATTAGTCTGCAACAGACTATTACCCTACATATTAGTCTACAACAGACTAATACTCCACATACTTTTGCACAAACCCATTTTGACCCAAAAATTCATTTCCACATATTAACAACTAGTAATACTAATCACAAACACATTTACAAACTTGTTAAAACATACCACAATACAACTAATCCAACAACGACCAGAATTCGAAAAGCAATTGACCAAGCATATCCATAAACAAATGTACCAAAACATAACCATAAACAACCAAATTTGTACCATGAGCCAAAGTAGAGAGGGACAACTAGGTTTCTACCAAAAACATGCCATTCATCCAAGAATAGCCAAATTACCTTCCAAGTATCTACAAACAACTTCAAGCTCTAATCCTCCAAATCAAACCAACCTAGTTCCTTATTCCGGAACTACCTATAATCAAAAGGGTAAACAACTGAAAGGTAAGCGAAATGCTTAGTGAATATTGTGAGTCCCTCGATAGCTATAGATCGCTCTCGAGATCGTCTATGATTATGTTGTGAGTGCGGAATCCTCACGAGATAACTAGTTTGATTAGTAAACTGGTATATCGCTAATTATCAAGTAAATAATCAGCCGTATTATGCTATCTTCGTTTCTATAAGATATAGAACGAACTTAGGTGTCTGGTGTACTTGTATGTCGAACGTGTTTTTTTATTTTAGAGTATTCATTCGTATATATATGTTTAGAGTCGAACTGGGCTTGCTGGGCTTTGTTCTTACGAACTTAGCTGCCCAGCCCATGTAACAAAGTTAATCTTCGTTTGTACCAAACGAAGTTTATCTTCGTTTGCCTCTAACGAAGATATACCTTATCTTCGTTAGATACCAGACTTAGTTATATTCCTAAGTATTTCATATTAAGGAATCCTAACACATATTATGTTTGTACTTGTATATCACACAACAAACATTATACATAACACACATATATATAACACCAAAACATGTAATCGATCATTACTAAAACATAAAGTCTATAATCTATCAATTACATATATAGATACGACATAAATTAACATAATGTCTCAATCTAAACGACATATCAAATCTAAGTTGCTGTTGTCACATCAACATGCATCAACAAACTGCCCCTTGACAGCAGCACCTTCGATTTCTTAGTCTTCAAAATCTGATCATTCATCAAACAACAATCTTTTGCTATTTGCATGAATATCTTCATGTAAGCAGAGCTGAAGTATCTTACGATATCTACTTTCTTCATGCTTCCAAAATGGCAAAAACGAACACTCTGTATCGTACAGCTTTCTCAGATCATTTCTCGAGAAGTTCACCAGCTGCATTGGATCATAAACTCTTCTCAACAAAATCTGCTTCTTTGAATCTGCATACATGTTGGCTTCACCAGAATTTCGATCAATTTCCCAATTATCCATCTTGTCCAAGACATCTTGTGCCCATTTCTTGGCAGGAACCTTGATCATGCATTTAATATCATGTTGAACAAACTCAACTGTTTTATCTGGCTTAACCACTCTTTTCTTCGATCTTGGCTCAATCTTAAATTGTGGTTTATCAGAATCTTTCATGTTCTTCCTTAACCAGAAATCTTTTCTGAGATTCTTACCAACAATATCAGCTAAGCCATCATCGCTTGGATTGATAATCCAGTTATTTCCAAGCTCATGTAAATCTTCTTCACACAAACTTCTGAAATGTCTCTCACACCATGCTAAGTACTGACAACCTTCTGGTCTTTTAAGCACAAACAACTTCAATTCATCATCATAAAACCAACTCCAGATGATTGTCTTGTACTTTGCAGCATCTTTATCTGAGATATGAGTCCAATACAAATTCGGTTTCCACGTTTCCCTATGTACTATCCAATCATTTACTCTTTTCTCGGGAACACGTCGATCAACAATATGTAATGAATCATCATCTCTGAGAGAAACTGGAAAATCATTTGAATTGAATGGTCTTGTCACATTAATCTCATATTCAGATGGAATCGACACATCACCATTCTTAGCATACACAACAAAATGTAGAACTTGAGTTAGGCTGCTGAATGGGACTTGAAGCATTCTTTCTCTAACATCTGATCTCTGCTGATCCAGCACTCTATTCTCATCAATCAACGGATCTTCAGAAATTGAGTCCCATACTTCGTCAAACCCATAAGGCTTCTTGAATATATCTAGATTTGGTTCAGGGACAAATTCGCCTTCCTCGAGCTCATCACCATCAAAGAATAAATCTGTATAATCTGGATCATCTATTTAAATTTACACAAAATGAACACCAGAATAAAGGAATAATCATGATAATTATAATAAAGATGAAATGTACTTGTATTAAAATAAGATAAATTACATTTTCATTACATAAAATGTCATAACTTATTACACACAATCAATTATACATTCTATCTATCAATCTTTATCATAGGCAAAATTAGAAACCTGAATCACGAGGAGCACCAGAAGGACCAGCACCAGAACCAGAAGCACCTTGCTGAGAAGTATCACCTCCTGTCTCCCCCTCGATCGCTGCACCCTTTCCTCTATCTTCAACTGGGCGAGAAACATTCCTTTCACCAGCATTATCAGCATCATCATCGTCATTCTGACGTCTTGTTTGAACCGTTGACAATCTGCAAACTTCTTCAGGAACTTCTCCCCCTTGATTCTTGACCGAGTTGATCAAAAATGTTAAGGCAGCGCGAGTCTCAGTGAGTTCAGACTCCAAAGTGCGAACCCTGGTCTCCAAAAGATCAACACGACAACCAAGTGCAGGAGCAACAGCAGCAGACGGTCTTGGAGGATCAGGCATTGCTACAGAAGAAGCTTCAACAACACGTCGACGCTTAATTCGGGTATATTGAAGATCAATACTTCCTTGCCTCTTCGCTGGACTAACCGAACGTGCTCTGTTCACAGGATCTTCCATATCTTCAAAGATCTCTCGCAATTCAGAATCATGCTGAGCTGCAACATCAGGATCAATCTCAGCAGCAGGAATGGAGTTAGCGGAATCTGAAATGGCTGGAACAGCGTGACAAGCTTTGCTTCTACGTTCTCTATGAAACACAACACCCGCTTGATCAAACAACTGATGCGAATGATCGCTTTCAGAAGCAGCCGCAATATCATGAATCATCTTAGTTCGACGTTCAGCAGCAGCAGAATCATCTGTGTCTGTCGCAGTTGTAGCAGCAGAACCGTCGGAACTAGCAACATCATCATCATCATTTCCGACATCCGAACCAGCAGACTCATCCCCGGAACTCTCAACACCATCAACAGAACTCGCAGAAGAACCAGAATCAGAATCGTCATCAGCAGCATCCACAAACATATCATTCTCAAGACGAGATTGATAGTTTGGATTAATCAGGTGGCCAAAAAGTGGTGGATCATGGAGACCAGCCACATTACTCGTATTTGCCTCAAGATCAGCAAAAAGACGCGAAGGCCAAGCATGAAGAACGTAGCGAGGACCTTGGTCATATTCTAAGTCTGGACAAAAATGTCTAACTATAGCCATCACAAATCGAGGATACAGAAGAAATCGCTTTCTCCCCCTAGCATTAATCTGATCAACAAACTCTTGATAAAAATATCGGGAGAAAGGATAAGGGCGATTATATACCAAAGCAACCATCTGCGACGCAATCTGTGCAGATAGTTGATCAAAGCCAGCCTTGCGATTGCTCAAACAGACGAGCAATGCATACGCCAGATACCTCCATCTTCCCTGAAAACCACTCTTGTCAAAAGGAAGTTTGACCTGGCCAACAAATCCCATTCTCTGAAAGCAGCGAAGAAGAAGTTCGAACTCGTAAGTCATTTCAACATCTTCCTCTTCTTCTACGTCTGGTTCTGCTCCTAGATGCAAAATAGTGCGGAGCGACTCAGCATTGAAATCAAATGTTGTGCCTTCAACAGTTGCTCGTACAAAACCTTGGCCATCAACCATAACTTCATGAGCAGTAGACCAGAAGGAATCAATATACAGCTGAATCGGTCTCGGCGAATCACAAAAAGCAAAAGATAATCGCGAGCGAGCAATGTAGTTGAACATTTCATGAAAATGTTCGCAATTATGCTGATCTGGATCTAGGTTCAGTGCAAGATTGTGCTTTTTCACAAATTGACGAGGAGCGAGAGCCATTTCTGCAAAACCAATCACAATATCGAAACAAATATAAATAATCATGATAAATGGATTGCAGAATTGAAAAACCCTAATTTGAAAAACCCTAATTTTTAATTTCGCAAAATAAGTCTGAACGAAGATAACCAATAAATTCGTTAAGTAGACAGAACGAAGATAGAAGCTAAATTCGTAAGCAATAACTAAACGAAAATAGGTCTTAAGTTCGTAAGAATTAAACCTAAATTAACACCTAACGAATTTTAAGTTCGTAAAGACTAAACTGTACATGCAAGTTCGTAAGTTATAAAACTTATCTTCGAAGTTCGTAACTTATAAACGAAGTCTAAGTTCGTTTGAATAAACCTAAGGGTGTTAAGCTAAGTTCGTTCCTCATCAACTTGGGTCTAAGTTCGTAAGGCATAAAAGTAACTTCGTTTCTACCCAAGTTAAATTCGTTCAATTCAAAATCTAAGTCCATGTGCACACATCTAAATTCGTTTTGAACTAAAGTCTAAATTCGTTCACACAAGTCTAAATTCGTTTGATCAAACCAGGTGAATGATTACAAGAATTTTATAAACATAATCAACACAAATCAAATTGAAGATACATGGAAATCTAAATCATATTCGCGAATGAAAAGAACATTAAAAACTTACTTAGATCTCAGTTTGCACAATGAATCAAGAAAACGAATTAAAGTGAGAGAAAAGAAAAAAGTTTGTGTTTTAGGGTTTTGCTCGAAAATGAGAGTATTTTTCGTTTGATAAAGAAATAACGAAGAAAAACCCCTTTATATATGGAAATAACAATGGGCCAACTATGGGTCGGGCTAACTTCACAAACGAAGTTAGCCAAACGATCTTCGTTTGGACAAAATTGTTTCGAATGAAGATAGCAGTTATCTTCGTAAGAACAAATCTGAAAATATTCCATAGTCAGCAAGTTTCAGAGTTTCATCCAAGCAATCTTCCAAAACACAACCCTTTATCACAATCTGTACATAGCAAAAACTCGTTAGATAGCAACCTGTTCATGCCTTGTACTAAAAACTTGCTTAGCACCCAAATTCATAATCATAATGTAAGTAGATAACCGAACATTATAATCTTGAATGAAAACCCATGGTTTAAACGCTATCCTGAAAATAATCAATTTAAATATGAACCTCATTACCAATATGATTATGACACCGAGAACTTCCTTGGATCATAGATATGCATGACAGCAAACCATCTTGAAACACTTAAGTCCCATACTAGATGCCGTCTACAAAACTTAACAAACAATGAACTATCCAACAAAAATTCACTGAAGAACTTAGTAAAGTTTCCAAAAGTATGTCATAAATCACAGCATGAAATTCAAAGGAAACTAATATCAAATTTGATTATTTTCATTAAATACATGAATCATAAATAAATAACTATTCCAAAAACCAGTTCATGTATTCATCCTTCACATGCTCTAATCTGCATCACAAATATTATCACTACACACCAAGGATCTTATCGTAATGATATCATCCATGTAAATAACAATGCAGTAACAGAAGTCAGCATTCCAACGTTATCTTCTTAACCTGAACACTGCACACTTACCACAGAACTCATCAACGCATTGAGAACAAACAGTATAATGCAGAAAATTCAAGTTACAATCACACTCAATCAGGGTTAACAAATATGAAATAACTAAAAATCTACAAAAGATCAGGGAGGTCATTTCTTGTCAAACCCTAAAATGTCACCACACAAATTTAAACAAACCGATTAATAATTTGGTGACAAGTGAAAATCATGAGATTTCAAATGACTTTGACATTTCACATTACACTTGAAAAGATCTTTTTCTAAACTTTAAACAAATTAATGTCCATATTAGAAAATCTTCTTTGTGAACAGTCTACACAACCTCATTAAAAATTCACATGAAGGAATTCAGCAAAAAATATACTCAGAATTTGAATAGGATCTCTCGTGCAATAAGAACTTATAAAAATACTATTTTGACTCAATTAAAAAGAAAAATAACACAGAATAAAAATTGCAGAATAATAAACTAATCTAAATTCTAATTAACTAGACTTTATACATTATTCACATTAAGCATGATTACTGCTGATTAGATCAGTTTAGCATGTTACATAAGCCTGCGGGTGAGAAATAATTCTCTTATTATAAGTTCTGAACCGTGACCCAACAGCGATTACCGGTATGTTTGTCCTCTTAAACACTCGGTACATCCAGTTTCCATTGAGTTATGACACTTTCGACATACCCTGGCCAAGGACAGTCACCATGTAACCCGAGTAGCCTAATATGCCATTTGAATAGTTTGCGAACTTATGTAACCCACATTCAGATATACTTTCGTAATCGATACAAGCACTAAGATAAAAAATATTCAATATATTCAAGAACATCCTTAACCAATCATGAGACACTTTGTGGATAACTGAATTGAATTACTTTGTGATTTCACATATATGCTTCTGCATTTCATGATTTATAAGGAACCCGTGATTTTCTATGAGATCCATGTAGCGAACTTTCTGACAACCTATCCCAAGTTGGAAGCTTTAGGTAGGCTAGGTATACAAAGATACCCCGAGGACATACTTGTCCGAATCTCAAAGACCACATTAGCCCCTTAATTTGCATATAATTGATTTGCATAACAATATCACATTTACTTTTATGTTCATGATTGGTAGAGGTTCGTGCCTATTCATTGAACAAATCTTATAGTAATGCTAGATCTTTCACAAAATTTAAGGACTAGATCAATTCATTACTGAAAAGCAAGCAATCTCAGCCATATATCTGAATATGTTTCCCACAAGAACATTATATAATTTAAGTTCAGATTGAAGGAAACCTTGGTACTTTGTGTCTACCGATATATCCCAAATTGTAATCACTGAACTAATCAGTTATATTACGATTAAACAGGCTTAAAAGCTAAAGTATCGTCACTTCTTATCATTTAGCGCAGTAACCTAACTTTATTTTCATTTTATATTTTTATATTTTTTGACACTAGATATATACAAACTTATACTAAGACAACTCTTTTTGTATTTTTATGACACTATCTATGTACAACTTATACTACAAAGACACGAAAAATACATTTAAGTTCTTTGAGAGAAACTACTCGGCATTCTTCATACCATTGAGTTGAAATAACAACTCAAGACGAGGTCCATCAAAAGCTTTAGTGTATAAATCAGCAAGATTATCATCAGTAATAACCTTTTCTAAATGAATAAGCTTTTTCTCAAAACAGTCACGTATGAAATGATACTTTATATCTATGTGCTTGGTGACTTTAAAGTTTTTCGGATTCTTGGTAATATCTATGGCAGACTTATTATCAATACAAATAGGAGTATTAGAGATATTCATACCATAATCGCGCAGTTGTTGCTGTATCCAAAGCACCTGAGAACAGCAATATCCAGCAGCAATGTACTCTGCTTCACAGGATGACTGTGCAACAGATGTCTGCTTTTTGCACTGCCACGATACAATTCTCCCCCCTAAAAGCTGACATCCACCTGACGTTGATTTCCTATCCGAGTTGTCACCACCATAATCCGAATCAGTATAAGCTACAAAGTCAAAAGAACCATACATGGGATACCAAAGACCTAGACGAGGCTTGGCTTTCACATAACGAAGGATTCTTTTTGCAGCTTTCAAGTGAGACTCTTTCGGATTAGCCTGATATCTAGCACACATAGAAACAGCAAAGGTAATATCTGGACGTGAGGCTGTCAGATACATCAAGGATCCAATGATAGCTCGATATTGAGTGGCATCGACAGATGGATCATTAGGCTTATCAGGACACAACCCATGATTAGTCTTAATGGGAGTAACAGCATCCTTAGCATCAGACATGCGAAACCGAGTAAGCAAATCTTTAACATACTTGGTCTGATGTATAAAGAAACCATCTTTCAGTTGATCCACCTGTAGTCCAAGGAAGAAGGTTAATTCCCCCATAGCACTCATCTCAAACTTAGCCTTCATGCTCTGTTCAAATTCCTTGCACATTTTGTCATCAGATGAACCAAAAATGATGTCATCGACATAGACCTGTACAAGCAAGTAGTCCTTCCCTTTCCATTTAATAAACAACGTGCTGTCTATAGAACCTCTGGTAAAACCACTTTCCTTCAAATGTGTTGACAATTTTTCATACCACGATCGAGGAGCCTGATGTAAACCATATAAAGCCTTATCGAGACGATATACTTTATTAGGAAAGTCTGGATCCTCAAACCCGGCAGGTTGTTCGACATACACTTCTTCTTTAATATCACCATACAAGAAGGCACTCTTTACATCAAGCTGATACACCTTAATACCCTTATAACTAGCATATGCCAGAAATAATCGAATAGCTTCAAGTCTAGCTACAGGTGCAAATGTCTCATCGTAATCAAAACCTTCTTGTTGCTCAAATCCTCTAACCACCAATCGAGCCTTATTTCGAGTGACTACACCTCTGTCATCGCGTTTACAACGAAAAACCCAACGCGTTGTTAAAGGAGATTCACCCGGAGGTAAGTCAACTAACTTCCATACCTCAAGCTTTCGAAACTGAGCCAATTCTTCTTGCATCGCCTCAACCCATGACGGTTCCTTAAGAGCCATTCCAACATTCTTAGGCTCAACCTGAGAGATAAAGCAGTAATACAAGTACCAAGTAATTGCCCCAGTATCCTTAACTTCAGCAAACATACACGACGGTTTCTTAGATTGATTCCTCGTGCGAACAGAGGCAGAAGCATCACCAATGATTTGCTTGACTGGATGATCCTTGTGGACTCTGGTTTGAGGAACCTTATCGACAGAAAGATCATCTCCCAAATTCGTCTGCACATGTTGCTCTGGAGTTTTGTAATCTGGAGTGTTAGGCTCCTCCTGATTTCACCTTCCGTGTCATCAGTATCATAGAAAGGAGAATCAGGTAGAGGTACATGCAAAGGATCAGTAGGAACTATAGGAGCAGGCTCTAAGGTGAATCTGCTACTTTTGTCCCACTAGATTCTCCAGATTCAGAGGTAGGCTCAACTATTGGTGAGGAAACAGAAGAAGAACCAGAAACCGGTCCACCATCCAGAGGATCATGAAGAGTAACGACATCCTCCACTGTTGGAACACCTGCAAAAGAAACAGGACCACGAAAAGAAGTGAAGACACCATCATAATCAAAATGATTAGCAGGACCAAGGTGTACAGCAGGTTTGTGACTGACAATTACGACATTTGTACCAAGATCTACTTTGCCAGTCTTCTGATTGTACACTCGCCTAATCGGTGTACTTGGAACATAGCCCAAAAAGAAACCCTCCTCAGATTTAGGTTCAAATTTCCCTTGAGGAAGAGTTTTAAGAAAAGTGCACGGAACACCGAAAGGCTCAACATTCTGTAAATTGGGCTTTTTGTTGTGCAATAGTTCATAACTAGTCTTCTTAAACCGTTTAACTGTCAAAACCCGATTCAGAATGTGACAAGCTGTATTCACTGCCTCTCCCCAGAAAGTAATAGGAAGCCCTGAATCAGCAAGCATCGTCCTGGCTGTCTCAATTAACGTCCTGTTCTTCCGTTCAGCCACTCCATTCTGTTGTGGCTCATATGGTGCACTGTACTGATGTTGAATTCCTTTGGTCAAGCAAAATACAGTAATAGTATTATTCTTGAACTCAGTACCATTGTCACTCCTGATTCTCTTAACTTTGACTCCATGGACATTTTCAACTTGCTTGACAAAATCCATAAATCGTTCGGCAGTCTCATCCTTGGTCTTCAGAAAAAATACCCATGAGTACCTCGAGTAATCATCAGTGATCACTAAACAGTAAGACATCCCTCCAATGCTTCGTTTGTTCACAGGACCAAAGAGATCCATATGAAGTAATTCGAATGGTTTGGAAATAGAGTTGAGTACTTTGGATTTATGCGGATTCTTATGTTGCTTCCTTTCAAACACGGTACACACTTATCTTCCATCCCAAACTTCTTAACAGGCACACCATCAACTAACCCAAGACTGATAAGTTCATTCATCTTCCGAAAGTTGATATGTCCCATTCTACGATGCCATAGGAGAGATTCAGACTCATTTGCCTTGCTCAACAAACAAAGGGGCTCCTTTGGATTATCAACACCTAAAATTAAACCATAGATGTCTCTCTTCCTAGGAGCTTTGAGCATAATCCATTCTTCTGGAATAACAAAACCCGGCTTCAAGATGTATGCCTCCTTTTCTGTGAAATGAACATTGTTGCCCTTATCACAGATCTGTGAGACACTCATTAGATTGTGAGTAAGTTGTTCCACATAGTTAACTCTTTCTAGAGTTAGTTGTCCATTGACGACATCTCCTTGACCGGTGATGTTGCCGCCCTTGGAACCAGCAAAACTAACATATGACCCATTTATACCAGTATAATTGGACAAGAGCTTCTTGTCCCCTATCATGTGCCTGGAGCATCCACTGTCAAGGTACCACAAATGAATAGGTTTCCTAGGAACTCCCTGCACATAAAATGAGAAATATTAGTTATCATTGGGGACCCAAACCTACCCTTCTCATCCTTGAGAATCAGTTCAGTCCAATATCCATTGCTAGAAGCCGTGGGTGTGACTTGATTCTCAACTTGTCTTCTCACTGGAGAAGACGTCTGATCGCTCGTTGGAGAAGGTCTTGGGGAATGAAGGCCAAAAGAGGGTCTAAAACTCGAGTGAAGTCGGTTATAAATTGAATTACGACTTGGAGATGTTTGTGACCGACTCGAACTCCCACTGAGGGTAGTGAATCTTTGTTCCATAGGAGAAGAACCTTTTGGTGGAGATTCACGTCGTTGAGGTATAGTAAACGGTTTTGTGGAAGATTGAACTTCTTTAGTCTTATAAACCTGTTTATCATTACCCAACCCCCTTTTTCCTTCCGAGGTGGAAACCTTTGAAGGAGAACCCAATCTCCGAGGTCGATTAGGACATACACTGTAAACATGACCTTTTTCATGACAAGCAAAGCAAGAGAGGACCTTAGTTTTTTCTTTGTATCTACCTTATTATTGGTACTTACAGATTCACTATTGTCCACTGATTTACTTGTTTTACTAGGATCCTTATGGTCTCGTTTGGTCGGTGATATCCTAGACTTACTTGGGGACTTCTTTCGAGCAGGCATTAAGATATGCTTCAAAGCCTTAGTTGCTTCGACATTAACAACTAATTCATCTTCAGATTGACTATCCCTAGACTGCTTAGGTAAAGGAGTTTGACGCAACTGACTTAATCGCTTCATATCCTTAATATCAACATCCCAGACTTTATCAATCCTCTTAGGGTCAATTGATGATAACGGAAATTCTAACTCAGTGTAGACCCTACTACTCTTACGAAGTGTAAAGTGAGTAATACTGTCTTTTTGACCATAAGAAGTGGACGAATCTAGGACGACACCTTTCAATTTCTCTTCCTTGGTAGGTTGAGAAGAAACTCCTTTAGATGCTGCTGTCTCCTCAGTCAAAGTAGGCTTAGGAGACGAGTCTTGAGATTTACCAACATCAACACTAGGTTGAAGTAGGACTTCCGGGATATTAGGTTCTACAGGAGTATAATTATTGTTGAAAGGAGGAGGCATGCTATTGTAAGAAACCTTAGCAGAGTCAGAACTCGTAGATGGAGAGTCCCCAAATTTTTGCATATGCATCAAAAGCTCATCATGTCTAGCTGAATCAACCTTAGCTTGTAAGTCCACTATTTCTATTCTAGCATCAGCCAGTTCTTTCTCAATAGTAGAACACTTCTTAGCTAATAATGCATAAGCTTCACCACCTACTCTTTCTACAGCCACAGCATGTTTAACTTTGTCTTTCATAGCATTAATGTCAGACTCTAAAGATTTAATCCTATCCTTTAAAAATTTTTCTCTATCAGTGACAGTTAAATCTTTTTTAATCAATTTATCTCTTTCTTCATGAGCAGCATTAACAACAGATTCTAAATGCTTAATTAGTTCATTCTTTTGTTCAATTTCATCAAACATTCGATTAACAATTTTGCAAACATGAACAATAGTACGAAGAGAGTAAGATACCTGTTGATCTGCTTCTTTGCAGTCTGCCATGTACGCGACAAAGTCATCCACACTCATGCCTGCTGGAATTTCATACTCCTTCATCTGCTCTTCAATCGTCTTTTCAACCTTTTCAGTAGCAGAATCGTCTTTGTTCTCAGCAGCGTTCACCTCTCCAGAATCTTTCGTATCAGCAACCTCAACCTCTTCATCCGACTCAGAATCAGTGTCATATACCTGAGTAGAAGATTCCAAGTTCGAGCTTTGAGCATTTTCATACAGATGCTCATCACTGTGGTAAACTGAGGTGTCCAAGAAATCCTCAACAGAATCTGCTATTTGAGCCATATCATCAACTATTTCGGCCAAATAAGCATTATTAGTCTCATCCTGTGGAAGATTCCAGACATAAGAACCATCAGGTTGAGCAGCTACGATAGCCTTGTCATTGCTATTTCCAGTAGTATCTTCAGTCAACAAGAGAGCTCTACTTGCATTCTGATTAAAAGGACGATTACCACCTCTATCTTGATGGGTAGGGGTAATGTTGACATCTCTCTTTGGTCGTTGACATTCTTTGGCAAAATGTCCAAAGCCATCGCAATTATAGCACTTAACCTTTGACTTGTCAAAGCCCTGAGAACCCCAATAAGCTGTCGACCTGTTCGTTGCATAAACCGTTGCACTCTCCTGGTGATCATCGCCAAATTCCCTTTCAGATCCATTTCTTCAACATCATCTGGATCTATTTGGTCATAATCTTCATCAATGAGTGCTGGATCCGTGATCCTCCCAGCAACAAAAGCTTCATGTGCAGCACACATTGCGGCAAAAACATTCATCCTTCCCTCAGCAGATTTCATATCCATAGGCATAGACTTGTAACCAGCAGAAGTAGATGAAATGTTACCAAACGACATATTTCCTGGCTTGGCATTCTCATTTGTCTTTCGAGCCTTGAAACCAGCATCAGAAGCCATGAAACCTGCAGAATCATCTCCATCCATAACACAATTAGGACCCTCTTTCGTGCCAGAAGAACCAACCCCAGAAAAGAATGCATTAATATCAGCTGTAGGATTCTTCATAGTGGCATGATAAAGAGATGGATCTTGTGTGAAGTTGTCTTGGAGATCCTTTGCCTTATCCTTCATTTCTCTGTTTCTTAATGTGGATATAACACCATCTATACGAAGAGATGCATAATCAGCTCTTTCTTGCAATCCATGACGAAATTCTTTATAAGCTTTCGGCAGACCATCCAAGAATTTATCCACTATCTCAGTAGGAGTATACTTAAGATCAAAATAGGCTAACTCAGCAAGAAGATGTTGAAATCTCAAGATAAGATCCTCAACTAGTTCGTTCTTGGTAGCATTAAAGCAATCAAATTGTTTCTTAAGCATCTTAACTCGATTTTGCTTCAATAATGGATCACCTTCACAGTGAGCTTCAATAGCATCGAACAATTGCTTTGAAGTCTTGTACTCCTGTTTAGGAAACAAGTGCACTAATTCTTGAGGAATGCACATCCTAAGAGTAGAAAGAGCCTTAACTTCAACAGCATACAAGGATTTTTCTTCACCTTTTAACTCTCCTACCTTGTAATTAGTTGTAACACCGTTTACAGTAAGAGTTGGCCATTCATATCCTTCAGTGATCATAATCCACATGTTCAAATCTTCCCGTTGAATATAATCTTCAAATCGACCTCTCCACGCCCAGAAGTCAGCCAATGAAACTAACTTCGGTGGAGAATTAGTACGTCCAACGAGATGATCATGATAGACAAGAGAATTCAGGTATTGAGCAACAGCAGTGTTGGTTGACGAGGAAGCCATTTCGGAAATTTCTGCACTGAACGAAGATAGATCTTAAATTCGTTTGAATGAGAGAAACGAAGATAGGATTAACTTCGTTTGCAGGAAGGAAACGAAGATAGAATTATCTTCGTTTGAAGGAAAGAAACGAAGATAAAGCTAAATCCGTAAGGTGAGAGTAACGAAAATAACTTGAAATTCGTTTGAAGGAACTTAACGAAAATAAAGCTAAAAACGTTGGAAGAACTCGAAACAAAGATGAGGTTAAGTTCGTTTGCTAAATTCGTTTGAGAAAACGAAGTTAGCGACAGTAAGGGTATCGGGAGGTTGATTTTCAGAGAAAAGAATCAAACAAAACGATCTCGAACCTTCGATAAGAAATCGATTGGCTCTGATACCACTTGTGAGTCCCTCGATAGCTATAGATCGCTCTCGAGATCGTCTATGATTATGTCGTGAGTGCGGAATCCTCACGAGATAACTAGTTTGATTAGTAAACTGGTATATCGCTAATTATCAAGTAAATAATCAGCCGTATTATGCTATCTTCGTTTCTATAAGATATAGAACGAACTTAGGTGTCTGGTGTACTTGTATGTCGAACGTGTTTTTTTTATTTTAGAGTATTCATTCGTATATATATGTTTAGAGTCGAACTGGGCTTGCTGGGCTTTGTTCTTACGAACTTAGTTGCCCAGCCCATGTAACGAAGTTAATCTTCGTTTGTACCAAACGAAGTTTATCTTCGTTTGCCTCTAACGAAGATATACCTTATCTTCGTTAGATACCAGACTTAGTTATATTCCTAAGTATTTCATATTAAGGAATCCTAACACATATTATGTTTGTACTTGTATATCACACAACAAACATCATACATAACACACATATATATAACACCAAAACATGTAATCGATCATTACTAAAACATAAAGTCTATAATCTATCAATTACATATATAGATACGACATAAATTAACATAATGTCTCAATCTAAACGACATATCAAATCTAAGTTGCTGTTGTCACATCAACATGCATCAACAAATATACATGCATATAATCATATAAACGTAGGAGGGCAATGCTCAAGGGACTGTTGCATATGGACTATGACACCGTCGTGTCATATCCATAATACTCACCCTTGGGCTAGGCAATACATGGATCCATATAAGCAAATGATTACGATCACAATCAATATATCAATAACAAATGCTCCTCATGAGCCAAGGCCACCAATTAGGCCCGTAATCATGCTCAACCCCAAACGTGGGACTTAAACGCCAAATCAATTACCACCGATGGACACACTCAACACCGAATGGTAATTGACTCGACGAATATACAGGAATATGCAAGTATACTCACCTCCTTCGCGACACAACAAATAATCAAGATAACCGCAAATGCACAAAACCAAGCTTTCAACCTATCATTATAACATAATGCATACATAAGACGATAATCACTTTCCAAGCTATCTCAACATAGCTAATCAATCTTTTCACTAGCATTCTAACCTCTAACCCATTTCACTAGGTCATTGAGTTGCTTACTTAACAAAGTTTTCATATCAATTCCAAGATTTCATCATCATCATCATTATTTCAAATATTAGTAAAAATCATCATTATCATAGTTGGAGCTTCACCACCAACATTCTTATTTTCAATCAATAATAACATAAACAACCCAACAACTAACTCATAATATTCCATAATTTGGGGGAAATTCATATTTGGGCTCAACACTATCAAAACCCCCAATTTCTATATTCAAGAACCCTAATTTCTAATAAGGAAAGGAAATTAGGTTAGGAAGCAATTACCTCAAAGGAATATAAGATCAAATTAACACTTGAAATCTCAATTTCTTCTCCCCCCTTTTCTCTTGATAAATTCGGCCACCACCACCACTATTTCACCAAAACCCTAACTTTTTATTCTTTAAAGATAGTAGGATAATGTTCTTTGATGATTATTATTTTTATTTGAAGCCTTGGATTAGTGTTTACAATTTGATTTCTATGGAGGTTTGGAAGAAATGAGAGTAAGGAGAAAGTAGTATGGAAGATAGTGGAATTACGATGCATCACAACAAAAGTGGCTGACATCTCCTAGTGATGCCACGCCCCCTTCACACTTTTGGGTAAATTTTTACCCGCTATCCGTTAAAGTTCCAACTAAATTACCCCCCTTTCAAAAACAAAATACTAGGAATTTATTTTAATGTCAAAACTACAAAAAGGGTTAATTTATTACCTTAAATTATCGGGGTGTTACATTAGATAGTGTCAAAGTCGAATAAAATTCCAAGCACAGCTCACGGTACACTAGTTCCGTATTCAGAAAAATTTCTTGCCACATATCAACATGGACTACCCTATCACCTACGGGCACCTGAATACTAAACCATCTATTAACATCAGCTTCAACCCCAAACAAACGAGCCCCTGTATGATGAAGATATCTCGGCGGGCAGACAACCTGCTTGTGTAGTGATTACAACTTATTTAAATAGTTGTTCTTATGGGGTTGTCTTACCCCTGCAAATGTCAGCCAGGTATGCCTTTCATTCAAATTTCCAGCCCAAAACGTTAGAGGTGGTGGTTCCACTGTTTTCCTAACAGACTTAACCGGTTCATGAGCAGTACCGCTCCCTTATCCCTCTTCCATTTGCTTTCTTTTGTCCACTCCAGCAGCATCCTACAATCACAAACACATGGATAACCGATCATGTTAAATAAGGAATGCTAAACTGGAACCGTATCAAATTTATAACAAATTTCGTCATGGAAGACACCTCACTGCGGCGCAGTGAGCATGAACACCCCCTCATTGCGGCGCAGTGAGGCTTAGTCAAAACTGGGACGTGGATTCCCACTGCGGCGCAGTGAGCAGAAGCATCCCTCACTGTGGCGCAGTGAGGTTCGAAGCACGTGCGGGTCACAAGGTCACCACTGCGGCGCAGTAAGCGAGACCCATCACCACTGCGGCGCAGTGGGACGATTTTTCTGGGCAAGCTCTTGGTGTTCATCACGAATTTCCAACACAATGGGTGCAACAAATTCCTAAAAACATTCATCTTTCAACAATTTGCACCATATATTCAAACATTAACCTCCCCCACACTTGTTTATCAAAAATCCTCAAATTTTTCGAAACCCTAGTTTTAAATTAAGATCAAATTCAAACTAACAAGTGTTTAAATCGGGAAATTAACCACCCCATTAGCATTACTAACACAAAACTAGCAAGACCCACTAATTAATTAGTTAATTAACTGTGAGTCCACCTACACAAGATGTTAATCAAGAACAAGATATAATACGAATATGATAATAATGATAGTTATATCAAGTAACCCGACTGGCAAGTGATTCTAATCTAGATGAAGACTAGTTAAGAATCACGATCCAGATGATGGATATGAACAAGTAAGATAATTAAGAACAATTGCTTGAAACTATATAAATACTAAATATAATCAAGTATTATGGCAATGAGTCAAGATGTATTTTTCCAAGTATTTTATTTATTGCTATAAACAAAATACAAAGGTTGTTGCGGAACAAAGATAATCACACTTGTGAAAATATCTAAAGAACCTAGAAATACAAATGATCTAATCAACGAGGAGTTACTCATAAGAATACTTAAAGTATTACACGTTTCAAATGCCAAAGTTCCAAGCATTTTTGCAAGTGTGAGAAGTCTTATATTTATAGGCAAACATGTCTTGATGACATGGCAAATGCCGTACAAATATGGTTGGGTGCATTATGGATTTGTTGGACAAATCCATAACATGTTTGTTTAAGGTAAAGTATGTAAGTTTCTTTGATGTGACTTGACATACTTTATTCCCAACCTTTTGCCAAAACTATCCCAATCCCAGGTATAAAGTTATTAACTGGGTAAAGGTAGTTTAAAGCCTGTAAAAAGACTTCCTCGTTATCAGTGTAAAAGTGTTGTAAATACTTTTACACTGAGCCTCTTCAGTTTCACCTTCAGATAAGATCTTCTCTGAGCTCTGTTTCTGAAATGATCTTCTTCTTCAATCTTCAGTCTTTGACTTTAGTTTGAACGTCTTCAGTGTTGGTTCTGAAACTGAAGTGAAGCTTCAGTGAGCTTTATTCTGAATGACTTCAGAATCCTGAACAAGCTTCATTCACTGAACTTCAACTATTTTGAACAAATCATACTTAGTCGATTTTCGACCTAACAAATTCCCCCTATTTGTTCTAAAATAGTACATGCATTTTAGATTTCTATCTATACAAGTTTGTAAGTCTAAAAATGCAAGATTTTGTTTAAGTTGTAAAATATTTCTAAGGACATCTTATAGATCATTGATGCCTTAAGAAATTTTCTTGTTGTTTTTCTAACTTAAACTATTTTCTATCGATATGTTCTAACTTGTAACTATATAAAAGATATTGAGATGACGTTCAGTTACAAGTACATGATGAAATGAAAAATATTTACAAGTACAAATATTTACAATATAGACAAGACTACTTCTTTGCAGGCCTTGAGCCAAAAGGTGCATCAGTAGCCTTCCTCTTTGGTGAACCAACTTTCCCAAAGATTCTTTCTTCCATCTCCACCTTGGCCTTCATTTTTTGTTGGATCTTCAGCATCCAGGCACCAATCAGGTGAGACTTTGGCTTCCCCTTCAGAGCATGTATCATCTCTCTATGCTCAGAGATCCCAAACTCATGCACAGAAACTTGCTTATATTCTTCTTCTGCCCTTCCTTCTCTCCTTACAATCAAATCAAACAACTTCAAACCATCTTCTTTGACAACCTCAACATCCAAAATCTTTGCAGGATTAGACCTGTGTTTCATGTAATACTCATATTGATCTTTCTAATGTTTATTCTGAATCTGAACAGTGTCTTCAGAAATTGGTATGAAGGTCGAAAGGTCAGAATCACGAGCATGATTCCTTGATGATCTTGGGCCAGTAAGCTTTGGCTTTTAGGGTGGCTTGTTCAGTTGCCTCTCAACTTTCTGAACTTTAGCCAGAATTTCTTTCTTTTTTATCTCCATCTCCTTCTTTCTATTTTTCACCAAGTCCTCAATGGACAACTTGAAGGTGAGATGGTCTAGATTTTGTTCAAGAGGTGAGTATTGATTTTCTGATAACGTTCAACTGTCAATCCAAGAGCTACGGCATCAAGCAGATCAATGGTACCCATTGCCAAGTGTTGTGGCCTTTCCCTTTCCTTATTTTATCTCCACATGATGAACTGGTTGGAGACTTGCTTCTGAAGGGCCACAAGCTTTTTGCCATCGGCAGTCAGATCGGGCAATGGATAACCATGTTCATCAACATTTTCACCAACTACAAATCCAGAATCCTTAGAGCCTTTCTTCTTTGGTTCTTCAACCATCTGAGCTTTTCCTTTATCTTTCTTTGTAGGCTCAGATGGCTGAGGCTCAGATTGCTTCTTCAGATGCTTCTTCAGATTGCCAAGCAGACCAATTGGCACATCACTTCCCTCTTTGGGAATCTCCGCAGGTATCTTAGCATATAAGTCAATGGCCTTCTGCATGCCCTGCAGAGGTTCCCAATTCTGCTGTGTAATGCTGTCAGAAATGCCTTTTGACATGGTGGCAAACTGAGCTCTTAATTTGAAAGTAGAGTTCAGGTTTAGCTTCTCATGCTCCAGAACATCCTTTAACAGTTCTTATCATCTTCAGAGAGTGAGGAAGGAGGAGGAGCAACGACTCCAGGTTCTTTCTTGAGCAAGGCCAAAATTTCATCAAGTTGTTTCGACTGAGTTCTTCATTTTGGTCAAGGCTTGACACAGAGTTCTTCATTTCAGTAATTGCCTTGTCAACCTTGTCATTTGTTTCTTTGGAGAGTTCAGAAACTAGCAATCTGACCTTCTCTTCAACCTTCTCTGCCACTGACACTGAAATCTGAGAGATGATTTCTTGAGAGAATACAGATTTCAGTGTCTCAGTCACCTTCTCACCAACCGAAACACCAAGTGATTTCTCATCCAAGCTTGGCTTCTTTACCAACTCAACCACTTCCTTTTCAACTGCCAAGAATGATTGTTTCAT
The DNA here is from genome assembly GCF_010389155.1 of Erigeron canadensis. Classification (NCBI taxonomy): domain Eukaryota; kingdom Viridiplantae; phylum Streptophyta; class Magnoliopsida; order Asterales; family Asteraceae; genus Erigeron; species Erigeron canadensis. The sequence continues at coordinate 16,805,179 of NC_057762.1, read as the reverse complement.
CATATGCATAGAGGATGTCAGATTGGCAACAATAGAATTCTGAACATCCCTCTTGGTCAGTTTGAAGGCTTTACCAATCGCCCCACTTAATCTATTGCACACAGAAACCAACTCATGAAGCTTCCCAGCCACCAATCCTTCAATACCAGCAATTTTTGTAAATTCGGTGCCCATAAAGACTTGGGCACCCTTCAGATCAGCCACGGACTTGGTGTTGGCAGTTAGAGATTTGGATAAGCCCTCAACTTGAAGAAGTAGGTTTTGGACTTCGGTATGAGATTTCTCTAATTGAGCTTCAATACTCAATGGTGGAGGAGGTTGAATAGAAATAGAAGCAACAAAGGGTGGAGTTCAAAGATCTGCCAGAGTTTTCTCCAATATCATATCTGAAGGACTCTCAGATTCAGTGTCTGAATCCAACTCTTTCTCTTGATCTTCTGGCAGATCAAAGTTTCTTCTTGGTGGAATATTGTGAATTTGGGGGTGAAGGTATTGGAGTGGTGGTTCAAATCTTGGTGAGGTGACAAAGGCAGGAGTTAAACCTTCGGGAAACAAAGGATGTTGGTGTTAAATTGGTGGTCGTTGATAAGGATGATCAAGATCAATGATGTTTTAGGGATTGAGGGGAATGTCTTGTTGGATCAAAGGAGGTTGAGGCATAGGTTGATTTACAAGGTTGAGGGGTGGCTCAGAATCCGAATGATTCTCCCTCAGAAGATCCTCATCAAATTCAAAGTCCTCAAGGTTTCCCTGAGGTAGCTCATCGTCATCCCAGATATTTATTATCTGATCAGATATGCTCTGGTCCAGATTCCCAGAATCTGAACCAGCAACTGGTTCAGCAGCTGCAGCATCAGGTGCATCGTTACCAGTCAAGGGTAGTACTTCTTCAATCGATACCAGGGTCGCCTCAGTAATCCTTGTGCTGTCACCAAGAATCCCTTCATTGGCCGTAGAAGTTGAAACCTCCATTTCTCTGGGTAACCTGAGAAACATCAAAAGTTTGTGCATGTACATAGTGTAAGATTTGTGAAGTTACAGGGGGTGCACGTGCAGACTCAACTTCTAATGTGTGTTGGGCTGACACACTTAAGTCTTCACCATCTCCTCTTAAAGAAGTTTTGGAGATGGTTGCTTGTAAGTTTCCCATTTGACCTTCTTTTGAAACCTGTTTTGAGGTCTCAGAAAGCTGAGCTTGGGTACTAGTATCCCTGGGTAGTAAGGATGGCCTAAAAGGACGCAATTTTAATAACCCTTTTGGAGATCCTGATGAATCTTTTGGGAGATCCTCAGGTTGGTCAGTGGAAGATGAAGGTGGCAGGGTAGAAGAACTTAATTTGGATTTAAATAAGTTCAACATTTTGCCACTAGATCGACTGGTGGGTCTCACATTCTTTTGTGACCCGCCCAGTGATCTTTCTGAGCCAGCTGGTCGTGCTGCGTCAGTTTTAACATTATTACTAAGTACCTGAAGCATTGCAGGGGAGAGCTCAGGTTCATCTTCAGACTCACAGAGCTTGGATAGATCTTTGCAGTATTCAGTCTGAGAGCTCTCCTGGAGTATATCAGAATATCCTTCACCCAGAATGTTAATAAAGCACAAACTTAGAAATCTTGGGAAGGCAATATGTATACTCCTCTTCCCTTTCAACTTGGTCAATAACTGAGAGAACTGCATCTCAGCAAAATCCACATTCATACCATGCCACAAGTAGTAGCCCATCTCAACTTAGATCAATGAGATCTGATCCAAACCGCCATTATTGCCACCTAGACACTCCACAATCTGTGTCCAGAAATATCTCCAACAGTTCTTGAAACCGGCAATGAAAATGTGGCCTGATGTCTTCAAGTTGCCATCATCATCTAAAATCTGGTTGTGGCTGGTTACCAACAATAGTTTTCTAAAATTTACTCCTTTTCGTCTTTTCATGTAAGGAGTATTGGGAGGCAGATAGTTCAATCTTAGTGCCTCACAGAACCCATCCAGGGTTAACACACACTGCACCGTACCTTCTTTCAAAGTGAAGGATATAGACTTTTCATCCTTGCTAACTTCCGCCGAATACCAGAACTCAAGAAGATATCGGTGGTACATTTGTTCAGGATCGGCAGTCCAGGCATATGATATGGGGCATCGTTGAAGAAAAGTGTTTAATCTCCCCAACAAACCATCGGATTTGGCATTGAGGGCTACCTTGTAATTATTCATATTAAAGCGGATGGATTTGGATTCAAACTCTTTTGGCCAAGACGAACTTGGCTTGACTGCCGATTTTGGGGGAGAGTATTCAAAAGCGATTAATGTTTTGGGTTCTTTTTATGATTGAGCCATTGAATATGTTGATGAAAGGATATGAAGGTGAAAAAAAAAATTATGAAGGAATTTAGGGTTTGAGAATGTTTGAAGGAAAAAGAAAGTGAGAGAGAATGAATGATTGGGAGTAAATGAAAAATGAAGTAAATGATGGAATGATTTTGGGAAAAAGGTATTTATATTTTCAAAGGAATACGAAGGGATTCCCAAAGAAAAGTAAATAAAAAAAATTTTGAATTTCAAACATGATAAAATAAAAAGATATTTTGTTGAAAATGATTTTGATCGCGTTTGAAATCCGAAAATAATTTTGGTTATACGTCCACATTTAATGCAACGGCCATGACCCCACTTTTTCGAAAAATATTCAACCGTTTTTAATGCAAAAACAATGATCATTTTTCTTTACGGCGCAAGTAGTATGACACGTCAGCAAAAAAAGGTATCTTTGTACAGTGAAAATCACGTGCCAACTAGGTATCCACTATATAATAAAAGGTTTTGATGGACTTCAGATTTAATAATTTTAAAATCTGACAGAGGTTAAGGAAGTGCAATCTGAACCTTCTCATTTCCTAAAATTCTGAAGTCCTTCAGTTTCTGAATCATTTCAGACAAAATATTTTCTGAGGCAAAAATTCCCCCTCAGAGAAAAATTTCTTTTAGTTGTAAAATTATTTTTGTCAATTCCCCCTGAAATGCTACACAGGATTTAGCATTCCTAACTCGCTGATGAGATGTTTAAAAGTTTTGACATCTAAAGGTTTTGTAAACACATGAGCTAGCTGCTTGTCAGTGGGAATGAAATGAATTTCAATATCACCTTTTAAAATATGATCACGAATGAAATGGTACCTGAGATCGATATGCTTGGTTTTGGAGTGCATAACAGGATTGTGAGATATGGCGATGGCACTTGTGTTATCACAAAATATTGGCGTTCTGATAAACTTAACACCATAATCAGTTAGTTGGTTCTTCATCCATAAAATCTGAGCACAACAACTTGCTGCAGAAATGTACTCAGCCTCAGCAGCGGATAATGAGACTGCAGTCTGCTTCTTGCTTGTCCAACTAACTAATTTGCCACCAAGGAAAAACTTGTCACACAATTTTTCATTTGTAGAACCAAACACAATATCATCAACATATACTTGTACAAGTAAGATATCACTTTTCTCATGCAAGATGAATAAAGTGTTATCTATTGCACCTCTTTTAAAACCATTATCTAAAAGATGTCGAGTTAGAGTATCATACCAGGCTCTAGGTGCTTGTCTTAGACCATATAAAGCTTTGTTCAGTCTATACACCCAGTGGGGTTTTTCCTTGCTTTCAAATCCTGGTGGCTGATAAACATACACGACTTCTTCCAATTCTCCATTCAAGAAGGCACTTTTAACATCCATCTGGTAGACTTTGAATTCATGATGAGCTGCAAATGTTAAGAAAATTCTGATAGCTTCGAGTCTAGCCACTGGTGCAAACGTTTCATCAAAATCAACTCCTTCTTCTTGTGCATAACCCTTTGCAACAAGTCTTGCCTTGTTTCTGATAGCATGGCCATCTTCATCAACCTTGTTTCGAAAGACCCACCTTGTCCCAATTGGTTCCTTCTTCAGATTGCTGGGACATGGAACAAGCTCCCATACATTGTTCCTTTCGAATTGGTTAAGCTCTTCTTGCATGGCTTCAACCCAACTTGGATCTTTCATAGCCTCGTCAATCTTCTTCGGTTCTATCAGTGATAAGAAGCTGACATATAAGCATTGATCGCTTGTGGCTCTTCTGGTTTGAACCCCTCTACTTGGATCGCCAATCATTTGATCAATTGGATGTGAACAAGTCCATTTAGAGTAATGACCAGGATGAACAATGATATCAGTGCAAGAGCTCCTCTGGCTTACTTCAGGTGATGGTTCAGAATGAACTATTTCAGTTTCATCATTTTCATCATCTTGTAAATCATGATTAGCATCATGAAATTCTTCATTCTGAGGTACTTCAGTGGAGACTGATATCTGAGGAGTAGCACGCACATCTGATCGAATAGTCAATTCAGAAGGTAGTTTGAAAGTGACTGAAGGATAAAATGGGGTGTTACTTTGCTGATTTTTAATTGGTTCTGAACTGAGATGATCAGAAACATGTTCAGGTGACTGATCAGATTTATCATTGTGATCAGATTCACCAAAACTGATAGAACCTTCTGAAGGTGGTTCAAAGACTGGTTTATTGAAAATTGCAGAATTTGATTCATCAAAGGTGACGTGAATTGACTCATCAACCTTTTCAAGTCTTTTGTTGTAGACTCTAAAGGCTTTGCGAATTGTTGAATATCCTAAGAAGTAACCTTCATCAGCCTTGGCATCAAACTTGCCCAATTTGCTAAAATCATTCCGAATGTATACTGGACAACCACATACATGGAAATATCCAATATTCGGTTTTCTATTTCTGAGCACTTCATAGGCAGTCTTCTTATGTCTTTTGACATAAATTGAACGATTTTGGGTGTAGCAAGCAGTTGCAACAGCTTCAGCCCAGAAACATTTTGGAAGACCTGATTCATTCAACATACTTCTGGCAGCTTCTATCAGCGTACGATTCTTTCTTTCTACAACACCATTCTTTTCTGGTGTGTGTGCTGAGGAGAAGTTCTAAGATATGCCAGTGTCAGTGCAGAAGGTTTCCAGGGTGGAATTTCTGAATTCAGTGCCATTATCACTTCTGAGTTGACGAACTTTTCGCTTGTGCTTGAGTTCAATTTGTTTGATGAGGGCAATAATTTCAGCAGCAGCTTCACTTTTGTTTCTGAGGGAGATCACCCAACAATATCTTGAATATTCATCGACTACGACCAGAGTGTATTTCTTCCCAGCTCTCGTCTGAACATTCACAGGACCAAAAAGATCCATATGAAGCATATGAAGTGGTTCAGTGATGCTGAAATTTTGCTTGGTCTTGAAGGATGCTCTCTTCTTCTTTCCCATTTCACACCCTAGACATGGCTTGTCTTTGTTGAAGGACATTGCTGGTATCCCATCTGCAAGTTGTTTTCTTGACAACTTATTTATATTTTTGAAATTAAGATGGGATAACCTTTTGTGCCATAACCAGTTGGTGTCCTCATCTGCCTTTGTGTAGAAACATTGTTCAGAAGTAGCACTATTCATGTCTACTATGTAAATGTTTCCCTTTCTTGGAGCAATCATCACTACCTTCCAGTCTCTGTTGAATATGGTGCCTTGTGAAATATCAAATAGTACCTTGAAGCCATCATCACAAAGTTGACTGACACTGATCAGGTTATATTTCAAACCATTCACATATGCAACTTTTGTGAATTTAACTTGACCATTATTCACTACACCATATCCCCCAGTTTGTCCATTTTCATCATTTCCAAATGTTATCGAGGGCCCCTCTTGCACCTTATATTCCTCTAGCAGGGTCTTGTGACCAGTCATGGTTCTGCCAGCAGCACTGTCAAGAAACCATGTATTCTTTTTGCGGTCACCTTGCACATACACAAAGATTAGTTCTTTTTGGGAACCCATCTCTTGATGGGTTCACTGGGCTCTCCCTTAGCAGCCTCAGATTTCTTTGGTACATATGGAACAGATGGATCAGAGGGGATGTCGGTCATGATCTCAGAAGAGATAAAAACAGTTGGTTTAATGATTTCTTCAACCTTTTTCTTCTCAGATTTTTCTTTAACTTGCTTGATTTTCTTCGAAAAGGGTTTTGGGTTTTGTTTAGGATTCAGAGGAGTGCTTTCAACATTTTTTAATCGTGCATTACAACTTTGCACTTGCCTGGCCAACAATTGAAATTGACTTTCTATCCTTAACAAAACCGACTCTTCATTAGACACCTGAGCTCTACCAGAATCTGAGGTAGAGGACTCAGCAGGGGAGACAGATTTATTCTTCTGATGGTTCTTAGAAACCTTAGATGAAGACTGAGGGGAAGACTTCTTGGATTTAGCTTTCTTATCTGAAGCACTGGTCTGGTATGCCTCAGATTTTCCCTCAGGTTGTTCCTAGGCTTGTTCAGTTACAATCTTTTGTTTACCAATTTCTTTAAAAATAATTTCAGGCCTCATTTCTTTAGGAAGGGCATCTAAATCAGTAATAATGGAAGCCAGATGAAGATCACTAAACTCATAAGTTACTCTTTGCTTTGCAAAAGTGTTTTTGATGGCAGCTTCAGGAAATGGTGATTTCATCCAAGATTTAATTATTTTTTGTTCTTTTTCTAAAATAATTTTTAATTCTTCCTTTTCCAATTCAAGCATGGAAACCAGAGATTGATAACTTTTCAAAGCCAGTTGAACATCTTTTAGTTCTTTTAGCCTTGCCTGACTGGCATTCAGTTCAGAAGAATTTATTTTAAACATTTTAATGCTTTCTGAACGCACAGTTTCAACATATGAAATGTCAGCCTTTATCAAAACTAAAAGATCCAACTTTTGTTCCTCATCTTTCTCAAAACCAAAAGCACTAACCTTCTTCATTATTATGTCCACCCATCGACCAGATTCCACATCAGCTTTCACAACATGACCTTGATCTTCACGAGCTATGAAACACATGTCCCTCACTTCTTCTTCATCATCAGAGGACACATCAGAATCCTCCCACTTTTCTGAGTCTGCCACCATGCAGCTATTCTTATTGGATTCTTCTTGTGCCATCATTGCGATGTGGGCTTTCAGCTTTTTGTACTTAGCTTTGTACCCATCATCATTTTTCTGAAAAATTGAATGGTTAGGGGCATTTTATGACGAAGAAGGTTGTGATGATCTGCATTCCTACATAAAATGTCCTTTCTTTCCACATTTAAAACATTCCAAGTTGGACTTGTCAATGGAATTATTTGAAGAAAATTGTTTGCCATTTCTTTTGGATTTAAATTTGAAACGATTAAAAGTTTTGGCAATCGTTGCAACCAGATCATCATCATCATCCTCATCACATTCATGTGATGCATAATAAGAAATACCAGCTTTCATTAATTCAGCTACCATCTTCTTCACAGAGTCAGAATGATCACTCTCAGAAGATAGTAGAGCAGTGTCTAGGGGTTTAGAATAATGAACCAATGCAGAACTGGTTGAAGTATGATTCTTAGCATCTTGCTCAGCCACAGCTCTCTCAGCTTTATTCTCCTCAGTGTATCCAAAGGCACCATATAAAGAGGCAAGAGTGTGACTGTGAAGGGTTTTTCCTTGTCTCAACACCATGATCAAATTTTCCCATTTAGAAGGTAAAATATCACAAAACTTTTCCAACAAAATTTCTTTGTCCTTTGTGACACCAAGAGCTTTCAATTGATTAACCAAATTTGTGAATCTTAAATACGTGTTTGTCAAACTTTCATTTGGTAAAGCAAAGAAGGCTTTGTATTTTTTATTCAAAGAAACTTTTCTTGTGACAATGGTTTCCTTTGTACCTTCAAACTGAGTTAATAACTCTTCCAACATTAATTTTGAATTGTCAAGTAGAACAAGAGTGGGTTTTAAACTTTCTGGGACAGCAAAGAGAATCATATTCTGCAATTTAGAGTCTAGGTCAGCCAATCTATGCTCTTCCTCTGACCAATGATCTTTCTCTTTGGGTGTTAACCTAGGGGTCCCATCTTGGTTAAAAAGAATAGAGTCACTATCTCCATTGAACTTAGGGACAGGGTTGTTAGGAAAGTGTACGTGTACACTGGGTTGTATTGGTGGTGGTGGTGGTGGATTTTGATTCATATTGACATTTGGGTTAGGGTTACCATTAGGGTTTGGGTTTGGTTGTTCGGTTCCAGACATCTTGTAGGATCGGGTATAACAACTTCATGAATAAACCTGGGAGACTCTGATACCAAATGTGAGTCTACCTACACAAGATATTAATCAAGAACAAGATATAATACGAATATGATAATAATGATAGTTATATCAAGTAACCCGACTGGCAAGTGTATCTAATCTAGATGAAGACTCGTTAAGAATCACGACCCAGATGATGGATATGAACAAGTAAGATAATTAAGAACAATTGCTTGAAACTATATAAATACTAAATATAATCAAATATTATGGCAATGAGTCAAGATGTATTTTTCCAAGTATTTTATTTAGTGCTATAAACAAAATACAAAGGTTGTTGCATAACAAAGATAATCACACTTGTGAAAATATCTAAACAACCTAGAAATACAAATGATCTAATCAATGAGGAGTTACTCATAAGAATACTTAGAGTAAGTATCACACGTTTCAAATGCCAAAGTTCCAAGTATTTTTGCAAGTGTGAGAAGTCTTATATTTATAGGCAAACATGTCTTGATGACATGGCAAATGCCGTACAAATATGGTTGGGTGCATTTATGGATTTGTTGGAAAAATCCATAACATGTTTGTTTAAGGTAAAGTATGTAAGTTTCTTTGATGTGACTGGACATACTTTATTCCCAACTTTTTGCCAAAACTATCCCAATCCCAGGTATAAAGTTATTAACCGGGTAAAGGTAGTTTAAAGCCTGCAAAAAGACTTCCTCGTAATCAGTGTAAAAGTGTTGTATATACTTTTACACTGAGCCTCTTCAGTTTCACCTTCAGATAAGATCTTCTCTGAGCTCTTCTTCTGAAATGATCTTCTTCTTCAGTCTTCAGTCTTCAGTCTTTGACTTTAGTCTGAACGTCTTCAGTGTTGGTTGATTCTGAAACTGAAGTGAACCTTCAGTGAGCTTTATTCTGAATGACTTCATAATATTGAGCAAGCTTCATTCACTGAACTTCAACTATTTTGAACAAATCATACTTAGTCGATTTTTGACCTAACATTAACCCCTAAAAATCGAAAAACAAAAACTAATGAATATACGAAGAAAATAGTTAAGAAGAACTTACTCCTTTGGCCATGATGAGAAAGAATGTATGATAATATAGAAGAAAGAGAGAATAAAAGTGCAAGATTGATGGTGGATTAAAGGTAAAATCGAAAGTCTTGGAGGGTTTTTAGAGGGGGCCGTTCGGTTTTTGAATATAGAGAGAAAAGGTAGAATTAGATTTTGTGGATAATAAAACCTTATCCTCTTTTATTTGTTATAACCTGCTCCCTGGTCTGACTAGTCAACCTTCCCACTGCGGCGCAGTGGGCTTCAGCTTCACTCACTTCGGCGCAGTGGGTCTTTTTACAAAATGTTACGTGGAATTCGACTGCGGTGCAGTCTGAAGGTCACTCCCCCACTACGGCGCAGTGAGGCTTATTGCAAATAAATGTTGTGGTTTTTGGCTGCATCGCAGTCACCACAATCCCCCCCACTGCAGCGCAGTGGGGATGCATGATTCCAACCCCCCATTTTTACTTAGAAAAATTTTCAAGAAAAACGTACCTCATTCCGCTTCACACCAAATCTGTACCTGCACTCACTTGACAAGACAAAATTAAATCTAACCAACAAAATGAAAAACAAAATGTAACTAAATTAGACACGGGTTGCCTCCCGAGAAGCGCTTAATTTATTTACGAGTCTTGAGCTAGACTCGACCTACATTCGGTTTCCGGTTCAAAAATGGGGACTTCCTCAATCGTCCCCTCCTCCTGCTCTTCTTCCGAATACAATTTTAAACGATCACCATTGACAATGAAAGACCCATTTCCATCCCTTTTAAACAGTTCAACATAACCAGACGGATACACATGTTTAATCACAAAAGGTCCTATCCATCTAGAAGTCAACTTTGATTGTTTGATTTTAAATTTTGGCAAGAACAACAAAACTTTTGCTCCAACCTTAAACTCCTTCCTACGGAGATAAACTTTGGTTTTCTCTTTATAAATTCTAGAGTTCTCATATGCACCCAACCTAAGCTCATCGAGCTCATGAAGTTGCAACATCCTAAGTTCACCGGCCTCCATCATGTCTAGGTTCAAGTTTCTCAACGCCCAATACGCCTTATGCTCTAGTTCAACTGGTAGATGACATGTCTTACCATAGAGCAACCAGTATGGTGTCGTGCCAATCGGTGTCTTAAAGGCGGTTTTAAATGCCCACAAGGCGTTATCTAACTTCTTTGACCAAACCTTGGGGTTATCCCCGACCGTTTTTTCCAAAATTCTTTTTAAAGCCCTGTTGGTGTTTTCCACTTGACCACTGGTGTGTGGGTGATAGGAAGTCGAAAAGTAATGACACACACCATACCTTTTAAGAACCTTAGCTAGTTGATGATTTGCAAAATGGGTACCACGGTCACTAATTAAGGCTCTAGGGCAACCAAATCTACTAAACAACTGTTTCAAAAAATCAATGACTACCCTCGCATCGTTTGTAGGCAAAGCCTTGGCTTCAGCCCACTTAGACACGTAGTCAACAGCAACCAAAATATACTGAGACTTATTAGACGGTGGGAATGATCCCATAAAGTCTATGCCCCAAATATCAAATACTTTGCATACCTGAATTCCTTGCTGTGGCATTTCATCTCGTCTCGTGATGCTTCATTGTCTTTGGCATATGTTACAAGTTACCACCAAAGTTTGAGCCTCCTTAAAGATTGTAGGCCAATAGAAACCTGTATCAAACACTTTTTTACCAGTAACTTGAGGACCATAGTGACCTCTAGTTGGCCCGTAGTAACAAGCATCCAAAATCTCCTTAGTTTCAGCTTCAGCTACACATCTCCTCACCATGCCATCTGCACAAATACGAAACAAATATGGTGACTCCCAAAGTAGTGCCTAGCATCGATCTTGAGCTTCTTCTTTTGCTGTTTTGAGAAATCATCCGGTATCTCTCCTGCAACCAAATAATTAGCTATATCTGCAAACCAAGGACCATCATTAGTATTATAAATAACATTAACCGACTCATCGGGGAAACGATCATTGATCTGCCCCTCTTGAAGTTCCTCCCGGTGAAGATCCTCTAGACGACTCAAATGGTCGGCAACCAAATTTTCGGCCCATTTCTTATCCTTAATTTCTATGTCAAATTCTTGCAATAATAAGATCCAACGGATAAGTCTAGGCTTAGCATCTTGTTTCGAGAACAAGTACTTTAGGGCCGAATGGTCAGTAAACACAACAGTTTTACTCAATACTAAATATGATCTAAATTTGTCAAATGCATAAACAACTGCAAGCAACTCTTTCTCTGTAGTTGTGTGGTTCTGCTGGGCTTGGTTCATTGTTTTACTAGCAAAGTAGATCGGCTTGAAATGCTTATCAACCCTTTGCCCAAACACCGCTCCTACAACATAGTCACTTGCATCACACATTAATTCAAACGGCAAATTCCAATCCGAACCAACCATGATGGGAGAATTAGTCAGCTTCTCCTTTAATACCTGAAAAGCACTTAAACAAGATTTATCAAATACAAAAGGAACGTCCTTCTCCAACAAGTGGGTCATCGGACGAGTAATCTTAGAGAAATCTTTAATGAATCTCCGGTAAAAACCGGCATGTCCAAGAAAACTTCTTACCCCTTTCACATTGGAAGGCGGGGGTAGCTTGGCTATAACATCAATCTTAGCCCTATCAACCTCTATCCCGGCCTTTGACACTTTGTGCCCCAACACAATACCCTCGGTCACCATGAAATGACACTTCTCCCTATTCAAAACAAGGCGTGCCCTTTCACACCATGTCAACATCTTATCTAAGTTATGCAAGCAAGACCGAAAAGAATCCCCAAAAACCGAGAAATCATCCATGAAAACCTCCATTGAGGTCTCAAGCATGTCCTGGAAAATAGTAAGCATGCACCTTTGAAAGGTGCCCGGGGCATTACACAAACCAAACGGCATTCGCCGATAAGCAAAAGTACCAAATGGGCATGTGAAAGTGGTTTTTTCTTGGTCTTTTGGGTCGATGGGTATTTGGAAGTACCCGGAGAACCCGTCCAAGAAAGGTAATGATCCTTACGGGTGGCATCATTATGCTTACGCTAATCAATGCAAACACGCCAACCCGTGACAGTTCTAGTGGCCAAGAGTTCCTTATTCTCATTTTCAACAACGGTCATGCCCCCCTTTTTGGGCACACAATGGACCGGACTTACCCAAAAACTATCGGCAATAGGGAAAATGATCCCTGCATCTAACAACTTAATTACTACTTAATTACTCTTTCATGGACAACGGGCTTCACATCATCAACAAAATCTATTTTATGTTGGCAAAAATCAGGACTAATACATGGAATGTCGGTAGTCTTCCAAGCAAAAGCCCGCATATGAGCTTTAAGTACGGCCAAAAGAAGTCCTTTCTCGTCACTCGAGAGTGAGGAAGAGATAACGACGGGTAAAGAGGATTTACCTGCCAAGTAAGCATACTCCAAGTGGGTAGGCAATGGCTTAAGCTCCAAACCAGTAGGTGGTACATCAACAGAATTCGGTACCCTTGAGCTTCCATCAGCAACAACTCTTTCAAAGCTATCATCCTCTGGAGGTGTCTCATCCAAACTTAGTGCCATAACCTCTGCAAACAACTCAGCATCATCTATATCTTCAGCTCCTAAGCAAGTGAGCTCTTCATCAACCTCAGTCTCCATGAATTCCTCAAATTCCTGATCCAAAGCATCATCAATGACATCTACCCTGAAACAAGACTCATCAGTAGAGTAAGAATGCTTAATAGATCTTTCAACATTAAAAACGATCCTATCCGTACCCACACCCAAAGAAATCTCCTTATCGTTCACCCGGATAATAGCATCTGCGGTATTAAGGAGTGGTCTTCCTAAAATTAGGGGTACCTTAGTATCTTCCTCCATTTCGAGGATTACAAAATCAATAAGAAAAACAATATGACCTACTTGGACAGTCATGTTTTCAGCAATCCCAATGGGATACTGAAAAGAATGTTCAGCTAATCTTATACTCATACGAGTAGGTCTCAAAATTCCGGAAGCCAACTTACTCCAAACCGAGTAAGGCATCAAGTTAATGTTAGCACCTAAATCGGCAAGTGCCTTACAAGTTAAAGAACGAATAGAACAAGTGATAAGGAAACTCCCTGTATCCTCAAGCTTAGGTGGAATCTGTTGGTTCTGCAAGATAGCAGAACACTCGGCATTAAGATAAGTCGCCTTCACCTCATCCATCTTTCCTTTATCCGTCACAAGTTCTTTGATAAACTTTGCATAATTTGGCATTCCCTGGATCAAATCAACTAAAGGAACATTAATGTGAACATTTTTAATCATATTAACAAATTTATCATATTGTTCCTTTAGCTTAGCCTTTCTGAACTGCTGTGGAAATGGAACCTTAGGCTTGTATGGCTTAGCCTCGGGTATCACAGCCGGTTTCGGTGGAGTAACCGGAGTCTTCACAGTAGGACTGTCTTCCATCTTAATTTCCTCATCAACATCAGCTTCATCATCATCACCTGTATCTTGCACATCTGAAACAATAACATTAGGATTAGGAGGAGGGTCATAGGATCTACCTGTTCTGGTTGTAATGGCCTTTGCTTGCTCCTGACGAATTGGAGGTGGAGTGTACTTCTGACCATTATTCGACCCTTGATTCTGCTTCGGATTCTGCTGAGTGTTACTAGGCAAAGCACCCTGAGGCCTAGTTATAGCAGCCATCCTACTTTCAAGATCCTTGAAGTTGATGCTCTGATTCTTTGCATTCATCTCCACTTTGCCATCGATCCTATCCAACCTCTCACTCAACTCCTTAGTATCCTCTCTTATATTCTGAGTGCTTTGGTTGGTCTCAATCTGATTGCTCATCATTTGCTTCATCATCTCTCTTAACTCGGCATTAGGATCGGAAGTAAAAGAAGAAGAACCTGATCCTTGGCTTTGTTGAGTCTCCTGCTGCTGTGGCTGACTTTGATAATTATTCCTTTGCCACCTGTTACCTGAAAAACGAGTAGAATTAGCAGGAAAATAAGAGTTATAGGAGTTACTACCTGATGACCGGTTCTGAAAACCGGTGTTTCGCTGAAAACCTCCTTGTTGCTGATTCTGAATGTAGTTTACATCTTCAGGTCCCCGGTTTGGACAATCTTCAGAATAATGTGTATCTCCACAATGATCACATCCATCAACAAGAACTTTCACATCCCTTTCAAGATAACCAAACCGAGACTCTTGAGCTGCAAATCCCTTATCCATACATGCAGACAAAGCCTGAATCTCGTCAATGACATTAGAGTTGTTGCTACCATCGGCCCTTGCAACTTTACCTTGCTTAGCTCCTCCGTTGAATCTACTCTCATTCTTCAAAAACCTCTTATCATCCATAGCTGGATTATCCTTCACCATATCTTCCAAGATGTCATAACCTTCATTTGGAGTATACTTGCTGAAACTTCCACCAAAACATACCCCATCTCTCTTTTGGACGCCTTATTCAAACCATCAAAGAACAACTCTACATACTTTTCCTTCGTTAATTCATGTCCCGGACAATTTTTCAACATTTCTTTAAATCGGATCCATGCATCAACAACATCTTCCGCATCTTCTTGCAAAAAGGATCTAATCAAATTTTCCTATTGCCTTTGAGTTCTAACCGAGTAAAACTCACCAATAAATGCTTCTTTGAGTTGATCCCAAGTAGTAATCGAATTCTCGGGAAGATCATTGAACCAATCTTCGGCTTCTCTGGTTAGAGTAATGGGAAAAGTCTCAAGCTTCACGGCATTCATTTGATTTTGGCCATATTGGTAGAGCCGTGCTAACTTCTCAAATCTCTCCAAATGCTTATATGGATCCCATTTCACTTTTCCATCAAACTTCTGCTCTTCGATGCTCTTAAGATGATTTGGCTTCAAGTTAAAATTTTGATCAACACCCGGTGTTCTAATAGCGGAACCACGAGCCATAGGAATAGTTCGGGCTCGGTCACCACACCGGATGTTATTTGGATCTCTCGGTCTTTCGTCACCCATATCTTCTTTAACAAGTGCAAGATTATAGAATTCCTCTAAATAGAAGCCTTCTTCGTCTGAATCTGGAGTGGGTAAAGCTATAGGTGTATACGGTGGTGGTGCTTCGAAATTAATCCTGCGTCTTGGTGGAGTTCTCAAAGGACTATTCAAAGGTAACCCCGAAGAACGCAAGTTCATCAACTAATAAAGCAAACCAACAAAACACAACTAACACCACACGTCAAATGCACCTATGATAAACAAAGAAAAAGAACTAAACTATTAAAGCAAATAACTTCCTCACGCATGAGAAATGATCAAACCACTAAATTAACAACTAAATCGGCACACAATCCCCGGCAGCGGCACCAAAAACTTGATGTTCAAAATCGAGCTTTAAATTTATACCTACAAACTCACTACTACGCACTCACGAGGAGTGGACCCGATCGCTTGTAATATAGTTACGAGGTAAGATTGTGTTCGTTCGCAGGGATTGGATATGACTAGTTGCTTTATGAAATGGTTTGTAAAACGGGTGTTGCTCGAAAATCCTTTAACAAATTAAAGTAAAGACAAATTGCATAAAATAAAAGAGAACTTCAAACAATGTTAATAAAAGTCATCCACCTTGACTTCACTTGACTTCAAATGTGATTGCATTTAATTAAGTTCAAATTCTTAAGAGTTTAAAGATAATCGTGACAAGATTAAAGTGCTCACGTGGTACCACCAACCGTGAACAAATTACCGAATCACCTAATTGATAGTTGAATTACCCAAGCCGGTACCACCAAAGCAAAGACAACTTTTTCCAACAATTAGTTTTATTGACTATCGAATTATCAATTGCACCTATGTGACAACAACGTGGTACCACCAACCGCTATGAATCACGTTGACAAAATTAATCTTTTCTTAAAATGATATTCACTATCATACCATGAACTAGTGATAATTACTCATAGACATGTAACCGTTTTAAAATCACATATACATTCAACTGGTACCACCAACGAAGAATTATATGCAACCAATATCAAATCTATATATATCTAAAAGTTGGCTCAAGGAGTTGAAAAATCTGACGCTTTTTAGCTTTACATTTATGGTGGTTATTATGGTACTTAATAAGGATTAATAAGGGTTAATTATTTGATATGGTTTTGTTTATTTCTTTATTATAATGTATTATACACATATACACATAATTAGTTGATGGTGTTGTATTTGGATAGACATACACGAGCCGACTTTTCAATAATAGGAAAAAACCCATCATCCAATTTGCTGCCCATAGCCCATTCATCCATTTGTTAGCCGTGCTCAACCCAAACAAGATTGCTGCCGATGTTATTTTTCTTTAAAAACAAAAAACCTTTTTATTTCATCTTTCTTTGTTTAGCTTCCTTAGAATTAAAAAAAAAAAACCCTTTCATCTCTTCCTCTTTTGTTTCCTTCATTGGGTGTTCGATCAATATCCCAACCCAAAGGTAACTCTTTGTAATTTATGTGTGTCAAATTAATTATATTTATCATGTATTTAATGATATCCAATTCATGAAAAGTCTTGCTAACCTATGTATATAAATAATGCATTTGGTTGGAATGGATTAGTGTGTGCCCTGCAAAGATAGTTTCGGTTATTATTGATTGCTCACTGAAAAAAAAAAATTTGTTTGTAATGGTCAGTTTTAAGCTTCGGGTTAATCCTACAAACCAGTATGGTGTGTTGCTCAATGAGCTTCGGTCGGGGTCTACTGGCTCTGTGACAGTGATGATTTGTCGAAAATGGGACGTCATGAATAAGAGGGGGATTACATGAGTACCGACTTCATCGTCTCTGATGAACAGGTATGCTAACCAGTATTTTTGTTATGTAAATCCATGGTATATATATTAAAAGTTGTCTATTTACGTGTGTTATTGTGCAGGCGAATATTATGCACTGTTGTGCTATGCATAATATGGCATTCAAGTTTGTTCACAGATTGGAGGAAGGTAGTCTGTATACGTTGTCTGAGTTTAAGGTCGTGCCTAATAAGAAGGATTTTCACATTTTGAATGATAGTGCCTACATGCTTGAATTGAATGGGTCTACGAATGTCAGAAAGTCTACTGGTGATGTGAATAGATTTGTGCGTCATGCTTTTCAGATATGTTCATTCGAGCGACTTGTGCCAACTGATAACAAATATTTGGTTGGTATAGTTTCTTTCTCTGTTTATTCTTATGGTAGTGATAATACTAGTTGATCTTTATAAGGCTAAAACAGAAAATATTGTGTATAAGGCTAAAACAGAAAATATGGTTCCTATGTGTTTAATGATGAATTATAGTTGTTACATGTAAAATTGATATTGTTGTAAATATTGCATAAATCAAACCAGTGTTTTATTGTGTTCCTTTGAACTGTTTGGGGGTTTTTTTGGATTAAATTTTACTTCCCTTATGATGTAATTATGTGTGGGTATTTTTTGGGATAGGGAGTTCAAATGAAGTTTTGTTTCTCTTGACATCGACTATGTATTTGTTTTGTTTGTGTTCCCGATCTATGTTGATTATTGTATGTTCCTATAGATGTCATGGGTTATACCATGTATGTTGGTGGACCGATAACAAAGTCTACTGGCGCACCAACTATTGAATTTCTTCTGACCAACGAGAGGTACAAAATCTGCCTATTTTTAGTCATTTGTTTGTTTTTTGAATAGTCGAAAGTATTCCACTTACCAATGTTTGTGGGTGTAAACTTGCAGTGGTCTACAGATCCCTGTCACATTGTGGGGCTTGACGAGTGAGGAGCTTACCAAAAAGAAAGGACCAAAGGCTGGGGCTTATGTGTGCATCCTTACTGCCATGACTGCTAAAAAACACAACGGTGAGTCTATTGTGTGTATTGGTGTGTTTGGCAAATGTTATTCTAACTTTTTTTGCCATGGCCTGCAGGGGAACTAGGAGTTTCGAGTACATCTTCAACTCAGATTCTTAACGATGAGAATTTGCCACCTTTGAAATTGTTCGAGGCTGCCCTTGGGTTGTAACTATGTGTGCTAGGTCTAATAGTTTACACTTTTTACTTGCAGTTCTGAAGATCTTAGCACAAAGCCCACTGCACCTGTTGATGTCGTCCCGACAGTTGACTCCCTTGCTGCCCTCTTAAGATAGGGTCGTGATAACATGGGTGGGAAGGTTAAGAATGATGGGGTAAAGTGATATGTTTACCTATTGATCTTTACGTTCATGAAAATACATATGTGCAACAATGGGTTAACTTTGTTTATTTTCCAAAAAAATAAGAGTGTAGTCTTCAAAAATACGATGGAAGTTGTCAATATCCGCACCAGGACAGGCTGGTATCTGGTGACTTGCTCGAGTGGCCATTGTCGGAAAGGACTCGCAAGGACCAGGGAAGGATTCAAGTGTAAAGGCTGTGATTCCACTGTCCTGTTCCCCCATATCAGGTATACGTTCTTTTCTTATGAGATTTTATTCCACTGTGTTGTACCCCATATCAGGTATACGTTCTTTTCTTATGGGATTTTATATGAATAGTTGTTTTTGTTTATTATGTCTATTGTGTGGCAGGTACAAACTTCATTTGGAGGTGAGGGACGACACAACGTTAATCATTGTGACTCTTTTTGATGAACCAGCAGAACAGCTGGGGCATAGGACGGCAAAGTCTCTGGTAGAAGAAGAACGACAGGGTCTTATATGGTTTTCCGTTACGATAGTTGTGGTGTTAAGGCTTAACTTTAATTGTTAGTTTCTAATATTTTCCTTCTCAAGATGAATCGACTGATGAATTTCTTCCACCTGTTTTGTGCAACCTGCTTGGCACCAGGCATGTTTTTGAGATTAAGGGGCATACATACTTCCATTCGGGTGAGTATGAAGGGTTTAATTGTTCTGGGGTTACATTGGCTGCTGTCAACAATGTTGCTATAGTCAGTGCTGGTAATCGACCTACTGTTGGGAACACGAGGGAGGGTACATCATCCAGTGTGGACAAACCACCTGCCCCAATACATACTCCATCCAAAAAGAATGAGCCAATGAGGCGTAAATTGTGTAAATTGTTAGTAACTTGGGCTCTGTTGGTACACATCCATTTTAGTGCTGCATGTTTCTTCTTGTTCATTATTTGTAGTTATTCTGTTCAGGGTCCTTCCAATTGAAGCATTTGATTCTGATATTGAAAATCAATCAGAACCCAACACGTATTCCGAGTCTGTCAGCAGAAAAGGGAAGTATGTTTCTCATAATCCTTTGTTTGGTTTCTGTTTTCGTTTGTGTATTGATTTTCTGTGATTTTCACTGCCTGCTGATTATTCCTGTGTATTTTGAACCCTACATGTAGGGTGGTTCTCGAGCCTTTGCCACATTTGGACACTTATCCTGGTAACAATGAACATTTGGATTCGGCTGGTGATGGTTTCGAACCTGGAAAAGAAATTGGCCGCAGTTCAAAAAAACCAAAGTATGCATTCCATCACATTATTAGCTATTGTGAACAGGTTATGCTGTTTCCTACTTGTGCAATATGTGAATTGTGTTTCCTGTGTGTTGTTGTTTGCGGTTATTTTGTTCAGGGTTGTTGAAAAGGCATTGTCCAAAACTATAATACGAAAGTATTCAGAACCCAACGCCACTTCTGAACTTGGGTATGTGGGCAGTTATCATTTGCTTGGTTGTCGTCTTCGTCTCTGTTTTCTATTATGTTATCTGCCTGGTAATTATCCATACATATTTTGAACTGTACACGCAGGGTGACCGTTGAGGGTTCGACACCTTTTGGCACTGATCATGGCGACAGTGAATATGTGGATTTGGCTGATGATGAATTTGAACCTGGGAACAAGGTTGGTCACGATTCGAATATATCAAGGTATGCACATCAATACGTTGTTGCTTCATATAATCAAGTTAGCCTGGATTCTAATTGTGTTGTGTTCTTTGTGCAGGGTTGTTGTATCTAGCCCGGAGACAAAAAAGTGATACGACTCTAAATGCTGAAGAAGAGCCCTGAGGCCTCGATGGTTATACTATTGTTTGTGTCACAAAGCTGCTTATGGTTTTCCTGCATGGTTTTGTTTTCTTTTTATTTCCAAACTATGTCTTTGTCTTTCATGGGTTTGTCTTTCATGGGTTTTTTTTTCATGGGTTTGTTATGTCTTTGTTTTCTTTTTATTCATGTGTTTTTGTATTGCTTTTGGATAATGATCTACCGTTTAACAGGCCAGTGCCTTATTTGTTTTGGATTCTGTCTAAGTTGTTTATGGTATTCTATATGGTAATCAACCATCCTCTTGCGAACTGTTTTGTTCATTTCTTTCAGTTATATGTTGTTTAAGTGATAATACATAACAATTGATTCTATAATTGTATAGAACCATATACGTAAATGAATATAGCATTTCATCTCAGTTGGTAGAAAAAGTTGTTTTCATAGGTTTGAACTAATTTAGCTTCAACGCACTTAAACTCAGCAGAAACTGGTCCTTTAATTCACTATGCTATTGAATGAACTCTGTTTTAGTTTCATCACATATAAACTCATTAAGTCCTATATATTCAAACATTGTTGTCACTCTTGACAGAAAACTAGTGCAGATAACAAATTAGGATTGTATTGCCAAATGTTAAAAATCAAAAGACTTCTGTTGGATACTCTATGATGTTCTAATAATAAATTTGTTATCCATCTTTTTTCTTGGGAAAAAAACATGGGGTTAATGTTCTTTTGAATAATTCAGGTGAACAATGCACTCTTGGTTTCTTAACCAAGATTTCATTTCTTTGTTATTCTTCAACGAGAGATCCACCCCAAACGGTATCACCTATCAAACTATACGGTTTTCCCTTAATTACTCTTTTTTCACATTATGTTTAAGCTTTATATCTCACTTTTTAAAAAAAATTGATCCAGTGGAACAATTGGGGTGATATCTGTTGGTGCTGGCATAATATGGATAGGTATGCCAATTGCTTGATGAAAAACCTGAATGGAATATGGGCTATCTACTTTTAAAAAAATAAAATGTTTTCTTGGTCAGTTATTCTATGCTTAGTTTTAGATGATAGAAAATTGAACTTTTATATAATAAAAACAAAATTACAGGAGACAAAGCTATGGCTATTATTTAGTTGTGTTGGGTCAAATAGGTTGTGTCTTTCATATAAAAAAAATAGGGTATAAAGATTACTCAATTTACATATAGTCTGTGCTTTGTTTTCTGCTAATATGAGGAATTATGCTTGATTTTATTGTGCTGGGTCAAATGGGTTGTGTCTCTCATGTAAAAAAAACAGGGTATAAAGAATTATCAATATATATATATAGTTTGTGCTTTGTGGTGGCATGTGTTTTGATGAAACCCGAATGTAGCGTGTGTTTTGTCCGTGTCTTTACTGCGTTTTGTTTATATCTTATTGGCTGAAAATGTGTGACCGTTGTATATTCAGATGTTGTTGGTTATGCATTGTTTATTGTGGAGCTGAAAACAAAATCGAATGGTGCACAAACTGTTGAGTTCCTCCTAACTAATGAGAGGTCTATCAAAATCCTAATTTGTTACTGTGATAAAAAAAAAGCCATTTTGTGATTACTGTTTTGTGTATTCAGTGGACGGTAGATCCCATTCACATTGTGGGGATTAGTTGGGGAGGAAATGATCAAGAAAGACCAAAGTCGGGTACATACACTTGCATTTTGACGGCAATGAGTACAAAAAAAGTATCTTGGTATGCTGGTCCAATGACCACGTAATGTCAACCTTTTTTTACTATATAGAGTTCTAACTTTTGACAACATAAATTCCGGATGAACTTGGGATTTCAAGCACATCATCAACTCATATCATTGACAGTGCAAATGTGCCACCATTGAAGAAACTCAAGGATGCACCCAGGTTCCCCAATACTCAAGAGGTTATAATCCATTTTTGTGAAATGAGTTTTATATGTGCAATACTTGCATCTAATGTTGTTCGTGTATCGACTTTTCCCAGAATGACTGGCGTGATGATGTTCTGCCTCCTGTCGACTGGAACTAAGTATGTCTTTGAGATAATGGGTCACACATACTACCAGGCTGGTGAATATGAGGCTTTTAGCTTTTTTTAAGTGATTTCCCATGTTGTGAATATCCCTGCTAGGAGAATTAGTAGCAATCAGCAGCATAGTGTTGCTTTTGCTGGTGGATCATCGAAGCAATCAGCAGCATAGTGTTGCTTCTGCCGGTGGATCATCGACATCAGTTACAAAGCAGCCAGACCCAATACCAACTCCAAAAAAGAATGAGCCAAAAAACGGAAATTGCGAGTATTATTCGATATTGTTAAAAATATATGGTCATTTCAAATCATAAATTTAGATAATATATTATTATGATGATCCATTGTGATAAAACCATATTACATAGGCTAAATTCATTAAACATTAAGAACATAATTTTTAAGGAGCTGAATGAGAATACATAATCCTCGAGTCTTCAACCAAATCGTACATTCTCATTATTCCGTATCCCCTTTCTTAACGGGTATGTGGCCATCATCACCCGTAACAGCACCCATGTATCCTAATGGGTCACCACCTCCACCGATAACAGGGCCACTTGCCAATGCGTACCAATACCTTAGCGATGCTACTAGATCATGAATATCGTGCCAGAGTTGAATCTGAAAAATACTTGGTGTTGGATCAATGCACCCGGCCTGTAGGAGTTGGCGTAACCACTCCACATCACGGGAACTAAGTACATCAACAACGACGTGATAAGAAGAATACCCATCCGCCCAGAACACTTCAACAATGTTCATAATTTCGAACAATATCCAGCCAGTTACGATTGACCCAGGATCAATAATCTGCTCACGTGGATAGTCAAAGTTCCCAATTCCAACGGCTGGGTGTTCAAATCTTCTCTGCAAAACAGTGATCAACCTTTGTGTTTCCCAGCACACATAATCAGTAGGAATACCCATACTTATGACATCCATCAACATGGATACATCTAACTGCAAGACATCTTCAATCGTCTTCGCCAATATCTTACTGCTGTCATTCATGATGAATGCATAATATCGCTCCCTCTTGCTAAAACCCTATGTTTCCAATCGCGCCATAACTGTGTTGCTTCTTTAGACAATATGGAATCGACTATGTATTCTGGATCAAAAAGGGATGCATTCCTTATATACACTAATGATTACATTTACTATTATACTTAAATGATGTCAAACTCTTCACATGCTTAGCCATTTATACCACATTCAGTTCCTGTATATTTATAATAGTGACATAATAATGTGTTTGGGATCCTTATATTATACATTGTTAATATTAATATCTATATATATAGTTCATCTAATTGACATAAAAAAAAGATAAATTTGATGACATATACATCATTTATATGCTCACGACTATTCTTATACTCCTTCATAGTTTACATTAATAAGATAGGCATTTAATCGTTGGCTTTTCATATAGCTCATTTAATCAACGCCTCATCAAATTCATTGATATTCTCTCTTTAATAAACAAAAAATCACTATATCTTCATCTTACCACGACTCATCATAACAATGTTGCATCTAATTGGCTTAAACACTTCATTCACACCTGACAGTCTTGAGTATTGAATTTCGTCTTCTGCATATGTACCTAAATAACAAAAAGTTCTGCAATATAATACATAAGAAAATAACCTGACATTTTAGCATTTAGTATACTATACAATACTTTGTTTAAATATTTAAACATGCATCGACAGTATCCAGGTACACAAATTTTAGCTATTGATTTTAGACGCATGCTTTATACATAGTTAAATCTAGAAGATGACGACCCTTCGTTAATATAATGATTATTTGCCTATATTCTTTGAAGTAGTCGCTGATAGGTTCGTTGAAAATGTTTCTTCTTTTCTGTCTAGGTTAGAAGGTTTGATTGCACCACACTTCGGTACACATATAATGAGAAACGGTAGAACACAACATTTTTGTGTGCTCAAATTGAACAACTCTAACTTTGATGATCGTGGTAAACCAGACATGTCATTTGTTTAAGATTCATCATTACAGTCCCTAATAGTTAGCATCCCTATATTTATGCATGGGCTTGAATTGTAGGTATATCACATGATTTGTCCAGTTGGGATCAACGGCTTCATAATGGGTCTGTGAGTTTAAACTCACATAGCCATGTACGTTTTGACGGGAAGGTCCAGTCATACTGGTAACCAACAGGTACTAATCTTGCTTATAATTTTCCAGGTACGATAAAAGTCTGCCTGGGCTTGGCTGCTCTTGCACTTAAAACCAAAACGAAGAAAAGAAAAGGTTACACAATATATATCTTAATCATAATTATGTATTATGTTCAGTATTTTACACACACTGCCCTGTTTCAGGAACAAATAAAAAGCCCCATAAAATGCAAGGTTATACATCATCAGGTCAGTCTACTTATGTATTGGTCATTATAAATTACACAAATACATCCAACCAGATGTAATAATGAAAACCCCAAAAACGTAAGATAGTAAGTACAAATGTTCTTAATATACAGGAGCAGAGGTGACGTACCTTGATCTTGGGAAACCAATGTGTATATGTGAAACATGTAACGCGATGATGTGGTATGAAGAAAGATCTAAAAAAACTAAAAACAGTGCAAATCCAACATTTTCAACATGTTGCCAAAAAGGCAAGATTTTATTGCCAGAATTAGTTGATGCACCGGATCCTTTAAAAAGGCTTTTGGATTATGAAAACCCAGCAGGCATGAAATTCAAAGACAACATCCGGACTTACAACAACATGTTCTGTTTCACATCTTTTGGTGCAAAAATCGACCACAGTATAAACCAAGGAAGAAATCCATACACGTTTAGAATCAGTGGGCAAAATTACCATCTTATTGGCTCTATGCTTCCTGTTGAGGGAGAACAACCCAGGTATGCCCAACTTTACTTTTACAATACAGCAAATGAGCTAAAGCACCGAATGTCGGCTTTCCTTGGTCATGAGGTCGCTGAACAAAAAATAGACCCAAAACTAGTTGAAGAAATGATTAAGATGTTCGATCAGCATAGTGCAGTTGCACAGGCATTTCGTATGGCTCGAGATTGGTGCGTCGCAAACGATACAGAAGAATTCCTACTTCTCAATTATTCCAATCAGATCCGAAAAATGAGAAAGAAGTCAAAAGTCAGTGGATTTGAATTTAATCATGACTGTATAAGCTATTCTTAAGAGATTAAATATAAATGAAATCGTGGAAGCGGACCTTTTATTTCCTTTTTCAATAAGCTGGTTGAGAAGTTTCTGGTTGAGATGCAGTTATTACCGGATTTAGGCTGTAAGGGTGATGAGCTTTCGAATAAGAAAGATGATGATTCAAGTCAAGACCCGAATGCAGCAAAGGATAGAGGTAATGCTAACCGAGAAGATCTGACCAAGGCAATAGAGTCATTGACTGTGATTGCAGCTGATATGGTAGGGTCTACTAAGACAACCGAAATAGAGAGGGAAGCAGGAGAGATAATCTATGGTGATGAAGGTTGGATGGACTTCGCAGAGATCGATGTGCCAGTTACAACTTCAAGGCTTGTGGATGAAGATATAGAGCGCAAAGGGTTCAGTATTGACAACTTCCGAGCCGAGCTAGATAAAATGGGCATTACTAATCAGGTCCAAGATCCAGAAGCTCAAGTTGCTCAAGAACCAGTTGGCGTGAATCTTGATGAGCAACAAGCAGAGCCAAGTGCTAAATCAGGATGGTGGTTGCATAGTAAGGTTGAGCTTGAGGCAATGCATAGACCTGTTAAGTATAAAGACAAGATTCACGGTGAAAACGTTAAAGCCTACGCTAACAATGCTGTATCGAGAATCGTGAGTTTTCATTGGGATAACGAGATAAAATATCTGATTATCAGGAGAACAGACGGTGTGCAGTATTTGGAGATGACCACTGAAGCAATCAACTCCCTTCATGATGTTGATTTTTGGTGCTTAGCTAGGTTGGAACTAATTAACACTAGTGGTTATGAAAGGGCAGATTATATTGCCAGCTCTATTCCAAATGATATCAAGATTAGGGGTCCTACAAAGAGGAAATATCATCCACAGGAGGGCAAAAGGGCAAAGGATAAATCAAGGATAGATCCAAAGACAAAAGAGCCTGTGATTACATTGAAGTACGAGCCGGCCAAGTTTTCCAAAGAAGATCCCTTGAAGAAATTTGGGAAAGATTTGTTGGATAATATGGAGGGTTGGTATTTCGATAGTAAGACATATGAAGTTGTGATGTACGACCGTAGTTACCATGAGATTTTGAGGATTTATGAGCCTTTACATATAGTGAACTTTTGTCGGAAAGATCTGCTGAAGCTGAACAGGGTAAATATTTGGTTTCCAAAAGATTTCCAGGGTCCAGCGTTGCGTTATAGGAATGCAGTGAGTTTGTGCTTGAGGATTGGCCTACACTCAGACTGTGATTTCTATAAGGCTGTAGATGATTCGGATGAAGTTCAGAAGATGAAGAAGGCTGATAAACGGAAGCAAAGGAAGTAGATTGATGACAAAGACAAGACGAAGACATTTATTGTAACGTCTAGAAGCTATTGCCAAGGGGAGTCTGTAAGTTCACGTCTACGTCAATAGCAGTCTAGATTGTTTGGGCTTATATTGTAATATGTCTTTGTCATGTGACTGTCATTAATGAACTTTGTATTATGCATAGAAGATTAAGTTTAAGTATTAAATGTGTAATATTATTCTGCTACGTGAAATACGACCTCGTAATTGCAGGGTCAATTACGAGGTGGCTTATAGGAATACGACCCCGTATTTGTAGGGTTAAATACGAGGCTAATCACAGACTACGACCTTGTATTAGTGACGGGCTGGGCTTGGATTTGCGAGGTCGACTGGTTGAAGTCCATTCGGGTGTTTCCTATAAATACCAAAACCCTAACAGAGATTAGGGTCGAACATTTGTCGAATTATCAAGCATATTTGTGCAGGTTAATAGGTCAAAGGTCGTTTTGCTAGCCCGAAGAAGACTTGCGAGGCAGCAGGTGATCTAGGGGCTTTCGTTGTGAATCACCATGTTATAGAGAGGGATTCCGCACCTCCGGATAACGGGATCAAACTATTAACGATCCGCGTCAAGAGGACTTACAAAAACCATAGGTGATAATCCTAAAAGTTGGTCAAAGAAATTAGGTGATGCAATGTGGGCCTTTAGGACCGCATTTAAGACTTCACTTGGGACTACACCTTATCGGTTATTGTATGAAAAGACATGTCATTTGCCTTTAGAGATAGAGCATAAGGCTTATTGGGCTCTTAGAAATTGTAATATGGACTTAATTGAAAGTGGTGAGTTAAGAATGTTACAATTAAATGAGTTAGATGAGTTAAGATTGCATGTTTATGAAAATTCGAAACTCTATAAAGAAAGAACAAAGGTTTGACATGATCCTAGGTTGAGAAAGAAAGATTTCAAAGTAGGAGATAAAGTTTTGTTCAATTCAAAGTTTAAATTGAAACAACGTAAATTGACTTCAAGATGGATGAGACCCTATGTCATTAAACATATTTATCCTTCGGGGTATGTTGAATTGTATAAGGGAAATGGGGAAACATTTATTGTCAATGGTCATAGGTTGAAGGTTTTTAATGAAGAAGCTTGTGATGAAGGAGTTGTGGTTGATCAACTCCCGTTTTATGCAGTTGATAAGGAATTGGTGATGTAAGTCTAGCTAACGACTCCTTAATAAATTAAGCGCTTCTCGGGAAGCAACCCGTGTGTTTTTATTTTCATTTTATTTCATTTTTCGTTTATTATATTGAAAATTCCAAAAACATTTGAAAAATCGAAAAAACCAAAAAGATTTTTGTTTTCTTAGTTTAGATATGTTTATTTTTCGTTTTTATAGATTTTTGTTGAGATGTGCAGGTTCCGAAGTGTCCAGAGGTGTTACGGTAAGTCAAAACGAGTCAAGGTAAGTTTTAAAGGTAAGTTCAGGAGGTGGTGCGCCGCATAAGTATGGAGGTGCGTCGCATATGGAAGTAAATGAAAATTTGCAATCTTCCTGAGCAAAAATTGCGACGCACCAAGTGAAGGGGTGCGGCGCACCACCAATATATTTGACCAACTTTGACTTCTGTTGACTTCCATTGACTTTCTGGATTGGGTTAGGATTTTAGTGGGCCCCGAAAATCTGGAAAATAAGCCTACCCATTTGTTCTTCTTTTTTTCTCCTGGCCACGACACAAACACACACACACACACACATACACACAGACTAGTTTTGCTTTCTTTTTTGTCAAAAACAAAATCAATCCAACTTTCAAATCAATTTCAATTTCTGTTTTCTTCTTAATTGTTCCTCAAAATGGTTAGAGGATTGTTTTCAAGGGTAAGTTTTCTTCCATCATCTCTATTGTTCTTGCATGTAACCCAAATTCAAAGTTGGTTTTTAGAATTAATGAGTTTAAGACGAAATTACTTGAATCTTTTAAATGGGTTTTGTGTTTTTCATTGATTACACTTATATTGTACAAGTAATTTTGGTTAATTTGCAGAAATTCGGATTAGGGTTCTTGAGAAATTTGAAAATAATCTGGGGCTTTTGGTTGTAAATAGGTTGGGATGGTTTGTTGATGATTGAATTAGTGTGGAATCGTTTGAATTTGGATTAATTTTGTGTTTATTGTTCGGATTATGGTTAGGGTTCTTGAAAGTGATATATATTTAAATTTCAGTGGGAAAATAGGGGGTTGGTTTATTTGAAGTGTTGTTAAATCTGGAAATCGATTGAAAAAAAAAAATTAAGCAGGTGTGACGCACCGGTCAGGTAGTGCGCCGCATATCGGGGTTTCAGTTTTTTCTGAATATAGGAAGGTGCGATGCACCATTATGGAGGTGCGCCGCACCTGGGCTGCTGTATGTCGATTTTTGTTTGTTTTGTTTCCCGTAACTCATGTTTGTCTTGCTTTGTTGTTTTTTGTTTGATGTTGCAGAAGGGGAAACAGGTTGAGGAGTCAAGTAGTGATGAATTTGTTCCAGGGATTCGAATAGGTTATGATTTCACCGAGCCGGACCCGAATGATCATTACCGTTATAGGGACGGTTCGCTCACTTTGAATGCTAAGAATCACCCGGCTGAACCACATGATTGGTTACGTTTTCCAGGGGTGATGGGAAACGAATGTGTGCATTATTTGAATCGGCTTCAGGATTTGAGGTACAAACACGTTATGGAACCTAAGGTTGTTAGTTGGTCGAATTTTGAAAAATTGAATTTGAAAGACCATGTTTTGAAAATGTTGACTTGCAAAAGTAGGAATACTAATGGTGAAATAAAGACGTATAAGATGTGGGAAAATATTTTTAGTTGTGATATGACACCCGTTCGTGAGTGGTGTCTTGAGTTTTTGAGCACCATTCGGGTTGATACGAATTTGAAACGTGAAGAGTTTTATACAAGGAAAGTAATTCATTTTCAGGCAAGGGGAATTCAAAGGCATTGCACGGTGCCTGAGTTTGCATATTTATCAGGGATGGTTTCGGGGGCGGAATTGAATCATTGGGAGACTTATGAGTTTTTGCGTAAAGGAGTGTATGATAAGGATGTAACTGGTTTTAGCAATGATAAAACGACTAAAGATTTTTTGTTTGAGATTGGTGGGAGTGGTAAGTTAGCTATGGCAGTGAGTAAGGTATCGGAAATTTAGGTACCTATTTTGAAAGTTATTCACCGTATGATCACTCATTGTTTCTTGGATAGGAATGATCATAACGAGAAGGTTTCACCCACTGATGTTTGGTTGATGAGATTGTTTTATGAGGGGTCCCCGACTACTTTTGCTTGTGCACCATATGTGTTAGCTAAGTATCTTGCTTCGCATAAGGATCAGGTTTTGGTTTGTGGAAACTTTATTTGTAAGGTTTATGTGATGTTGGGATTTGTTACGGGTAGGAATACTAGAGCTTTGATTAAGGTGCCGTGTAGTCATTTTGGGGTGAATGATTTGATTGGCTTTGGGTTGGTATATGAGGTAGATGGTAGAGATGTTTTTGTGGGGGATTTGCCTGTGGAGCCGAGGCCGGTTGGTAAGAGGCATAGAGAGGATGGTACTAGTGCACCTTAGTTTGTGGCGGGATCTTCTTCATCACCATCTGCTTTTGATTTGTCTTCTTTGCAGGGTGCAGTTTTTGTTTTGCAGCGTACGTCTGATATGTTGCTTGATAATGCCCGGACGGTTAATAGTATGCTTGGTAGAGTTTTGGATCAGCAAGAGCACTTTCGTCCCATGTGGCAGCAACAGTATGAGCAGCAACACGAGCAGCAGTACGGGCATTTAGATGAGGATGATCGACCCGAGTTCCCCACTTATACTCTTTCAAAGATTATACCCCCTAGTCAGGGTACTTTTGATTATCTTTTTCCTTCGCAGGGCTATTAGTAGGAGGCGTATGCTTACTAGCCTCTCGAGTTTGATCCTACCACTCAGTCTACAGGATACGGGATGTACACCGGTGCTCCACCTTATCGGGGAGATTTCTTTAGTTACTCTACACCGGTAGGAGACGAGGCTGGGGGTCGATCTACTATGGGTACTCCAAACATTGTTCCAGGTGGAGATTTCTTTTCTGAGGGTGATGGTCGTGCTGGAGGAGATGGTGTGGATTCTATTTTCCCTCCTCCTGAGTTTTGATATGATTGTGATTGTGGTTGATGGCGGTGCTGGATTCTGTGGGCATTGAGTCATCGTGATGATATGGGGTTCGTTTTGTTGACTTGCATGTTTCCATTTAGTATTTCTTTCATTTGGTTTGTAATGCCTTTGTTGGCACTTAAACAATTTCCTTTTTCCGTACTTAGTTAGTTGTTTGGTTGTGTATGGTGAACGATAAGTAGGGGGGGTTGGCAATTTAGTTTGATTATGTTCTAATGCTTAATGATTATGTTTTAGTTTTGTTTGGGTTGTGTTTTATGCATTTAGAAAGGAGCAATTCATGTGCATATGCTGGCGGTAAGTTCAACGCCCATTCATTTTTGACAATTCTACCGAACATACAAACATTTACCAACATCCGGCAAGTTCTCGAGATCTTTTCTTTCTTTTATTTATTTATTTTTTTTTTGCTTTTACCTAGTCTTTAGTTTGTTGTACATTGAGGGCATTGTACAACTCAAGTATAGGAGTGTAAGTAAATAGGAAAAAGTCGGGTGAAGTTGAGATTTTTTGATGACTTTTTGAACTTTTGATTGCTTGTCCTTATAGTTTAGTTGCTTATTGTCATATAGGATTTAATCATACTAGTAAGTAATTGAACTATATTCCCTTTGGTAAATACTTTTAAATTGTGAAATGTGTTTTGAATGATCAAGTAGGCAAATCCCTTATGGATTGATAACATGACTAGCACACTCTACCCCAAAACACCAAATATGTGAGATCTTGATTCATTTATAGATTTGCTAGGTGTTAGGTTTTGGTTTGATTGCCTTGTAAATTTGTTCCTCTCTTAAGCTTTTGGATTTATCCGGAAGTAAGGGTCTCTTTTAGAGCTTTGAACTATGATGTGCAAGTTTGAGGTTGATTTTCCACTTTCGTTTATTTCTTTCTTTGATATGAGTATGCCGGTGATTGTTTTGATTCTAGAACTTGTCTTAGTTGATCGTCCCGTAGTTTGCTAGATGATAAAGACATAAATTTAGGATTAAACCCTTTTTCTTTGTTTATTCACCCTTTGTTATGTTCATCATTGTTTAACCATTTTTGTGTGCATGTGTTTAAGTAGCTAACTATATTGGTTAGTGAATATCCTTTGTTTAAATCCTTGTTCGCACTCATTTTTAGTGCAAGATACACGTAGAAAATATGTTGAGCCTCACCTTTTCGTTTGTTTAAATCCACTAAAATATGTAACTTTTCCTCACCATACCGATAGTCAAAATCCTTGGTTGGTCATTAGTTGCCTATGTTAGTGGAATGATTTGGGGTTTTCTTGGTTTTGCCGGGTTGGTATATTTCTGTTTGTTGGGGGTAGATTGATTTCGTCATGATTATGGATAAAGTTTAGATTATTCTAATTAGTATGAGTTATGATTTGTCAACGAATTTCAAAGTTATAAAAAGGGGATACTAATTAGGCAAGGTAAAAATAGTTTATTAAAAAAAAAGAATAAAAAGAATGAAAAACATAAAAAACGGAAGAAGAAAATGAGAAAAAAAGAAAAAACGAACTTGGAGTGTCAGTTGGTATTTCCCTCATTTTTGTCAAATCAAATGGAGTTGGTGAGTTCATTAAACCAACAATTGTTTATATATTTGGAGTTGAGTTGGTATATATGTTTAAACCAACAAAATGTTTTTAACTTGTTTATATTCTTCATTTGAAGTTGGCAGAGTTCGTTTAAGCCAATATGGGTAAGAATTGGTGGATAGAAGTCATTTGAAGGTAATACACCATAGCCACACACACATGCTAATCACATGATTTGACCTGATTATCGAAAGCATTAAAAAAGATAAGTGTTTGCAAATCCCAAGCTGATTCTGCTCCAAGCTGACTCTGCCCAAGCTGACCCAGACTGGGCGTCCCAAGCTGACTCTTCTCCCGAGCTGACCTAGATTGGACGAATTTGCAAGTTGATCTTCAAACTTCCCCCAACATTTCAGTCTTCGCACTTAAGTAAGGTGAATCCTAGGGGAAAGATAGGATCACCAATCATCTTCCCAAAGTGTGCCATCGAGGGAAACATCATCATGGCCTGAGCTGAGTCCAGGCTGACTCGGTCTGAGCTGAGTTCAGGACAACTCAAGGGCAATTTCATATCATCCTCCACCTCTAAATTTGGACTTGTCCTCAAGTCCTCAAGATAATCATCCTCCAAGTATGGCATCAGATCACCAATATTAAATGTACTTCAGACTAAGGTATCTCCAGGCAGCTCTACTTTGTAGGCACTTTCTCCACATCTTTCCACCTTGAAAGGACCTTCAGCTCTAGGCATCAGCTTACTCTTTCTTTTTGAAGGGAATCTTTCCTTTCTGAGGTGGATCCAAACCAGATCTCCTAGTGCAAAAGTTGGTTGTCTCCTATTCTTGTTTGCCTTGGCCTTGTAATCAGCATTCACCTTCTCAATTCTGGCTTTGACTTGCTCATGAAGTTTCTTTATCTCCTTAGCCCTGCTTTCAGCTTCAATAAAAACTTTTGGCTCAATAGAAAAGGGAATCATGTCTATGGGTGTTAGAGGATTCACACCATAACAGATTTCAAAAGGAGATTTTCCAGTAGAATAATTAGGAGCTCGATTGAAAGCAAACTCAGCTTGAGAAAGTTTCAGATCCCAATCCTTCAAAGTCTTCTTGACTAGTGTCCTCAGCAGCATCCCAATGGTTCTGTTTGTTACTTCAGCCTGACCATCAGTTTGGGGATGATGAGAAGTGCTAAATAACAGCTTAGTACCCATCAGCTTCCACAATGTCTTCCAAAAATAACTCAAAAACTTTACATCTCTATCTGAGACAATAGTTTTTGGAATTCCATGAAGTCGCACTATCTCTTGAAAGAATAAAGCTGCTACTTTGGTGGCATCATTAGTAGTGTGGCAAGGAATGAAATGAGCCATCTTTGAGAATCTATCAACTACCACCATAATAGAATCTTTGCCACGCTGAGTCCTAGGTAGAGCAACAATAAAATCCATACTCAGATCTTCCCAAGACTGATTAGGAACTGGAAGAGGGGTATACAAACCCTTGTGAAAAGTAGACTTAGCTTGCTGACAAGTAGGACATCTCTTGACTATATCTTGTACGTCTTTCACCATAGAAGGCCAATAAAAATGTTCACCCAGAATCTCCATAGTTTTAGTAATGCCAAAATGGCCCGCCAAGCCTCCCCCATGTGCTTCTCTAATCAACAAATCCCTGATAGATCCTTTTGGAATACACAACCTACTACTCTTGAACAGAAATCCATATTGAATAACATAAGCCCCTTTAGCTTCATTTGGAGATGAACAAATAATAGAGCCAAAATCTGGATCAGTTTCATAAAATTCTTTGATAAATGAGAATCCAAGAACCCTGGACTCTAAAATAGATAGCATAGAACGTCTTCTT
Source organism: Erigeron canadensis (assembly GCF_010389155.1). NCBI lineage: Eukaryota > Viridiplantae > Streptophyta > Magnoliopsida > Asterales > Asteraceae > Erigeron > Erigeron canadensis. Next base: position 16,770,822 of record NC_057762.1, on the reverse strand, counting down.
GAAAGAGCATCAGCAACAACATTAGAAGAACCAGTTTTATGCTTAGAACCAAAAGAATACATCTACAGAAACTCAACCCATTTAGCATGCCTTTGATTCAGCTTGTGCTGCCCATTAATAACTTGAGAGCTTCATGGTCAGAATACAAAACAAATTGCTTTGGTTTTAAATAGTGAGACCAATGATCAACAGCTCGAATAATGGCATAGAACTCCTTGTCATAAGTACTATAATTCAGCTTGGATCCATTCAGCTTCCCACTAAAGTAAGCAACTGGTTTTCTGTCTTGTATCAACACGGCTCCAATGCTAACACCACTGGCGTCACATTCAAGCTCAAAGAATGAATCAAAATTTGGCAAAGAAAGGACAGGAGTTGAACTCAGCTTTTCCTTTAAAGATTCAAAACCAGCCTGAGCTGACTTATGCCAATTGAACACCCCTTTCTTTAGACAGTCATTCAAAAATAGAAGAATGAATGGGCCAGGATCTGATTGCTTCAACCTTGGATGGATCCATAGAAATGCCCTCCTTAGAAACCACATAGCCCAAAAATATAACACTACTAACCATAAAATTACATTTCTCTAACTTGCCATAGAGTTGGTATTTTCTTAACAACTCAAACACAACTTTCAAATGTTCCAGGTGTTCCTTCTCAGATTGAGAATAAACCAGGATATCATCAAAGTATACAACCACAAACTTGCCAATAAGAGGCCTCAACACTTCATTCATTAATCTCATGAAAGTGCTGGGTGCATTAGATAGTCCAAATGGCATGACAACCCACCTTTAATCTTAAAGGGTGTTTTCCACTCATCTCCTTCCTTCACTCTGATTTGATGGTAGCCACTTCTCAAATCTATCTTTGAAAATACACTAGACCCATGTAACTCATCAAGCATATCATCCAATCTAGGAATATCCATACTTGATAGTGATGTTATTGATGGCCCTGCTATCAACACACATACGCATAGAACCATCTTTCTTTGGCACCAATAAAGCTGGAACAGAACAAGGACTCATGCAAGTTCGAACATAGCCTTTAGCAATCAGCTCATCTACTTGCTTTTGTAACTCATTAGTCTCTTTAGGGGAGCATCTATATGTAGCTTTATTAGGAAGAATTGACCCTGGGATCAGGTCAATCTGATGCTCAATCCCTCTAATAGGTGGTAAACCAGCAGGTAATTTCTCTGGAAATACATCAGCAAATTCAGCAAGTAAAGGTCTAACTACACTAGGGACTTCTTCACACTTTTTATCTTCACCATTTTCAAGCATAAGTAATAACAAAACAGAAGTACCACTGTGTAATTCTTTTTTAACATCAACTTGACTCATAAATAAAGATCTATCAGCCCTAGTGCTTGATTCAACTTTAATAATCTCATTGGGTTTTAGAGAAGTCAGTGTGACTTTCTTCCCATTAATAAACAAAGAGTAAGTATTTAAGTGACCATTGTGGTACACATACTTATCATATAACCAAGGTCTACCAAACAGTAAGTGACTAGCATCCATAGGCACAACATCACAAGTGACTTCATCTTGATAAACAGCACCAATAGAAAAAGGAATAACACCTTGGCGGTTAACTTTTACCTCATTGCATGGGCTGAGCCATTGAAGTTTGTATGGGTATGGGTGCTTAGTAGTTGAAAGACTCAGCTTGTCCACCATATAGGTAGATGCAGCATTAGCACAACTTCCTCCATCGATAATCAGACTGCACACCTTTCCTTTGATAGTACACCTTGAATGGAAAATGTTTTCCCTTTGAGCTTTATCATCAGAAGCTTCATTAGCATACATTGCTCTTCTAATTACCAACATGTCACCAACATCAGCTTCAACAAACTCCTCTTCACTGGGATCTTCGTCATAAGTGCACTTGTCTTCATACTCAGCTTCAGCCTTCAGTTCTTCAACTTCTTTCAGTGTGAGAGCCCTCAAATTGGGACACTCAACTTGGAAATGTCCATACCCATGACACTTGAAACATCACTTCTTAGGCTCCTTGGACCCTTCTCCAATCTTCTCTTTTCCAGTATGAACTTCCTTAAAGATAGGATTCTTGGCAGGTACAACAGGTTTAGGAATGGACTTGTAGGCTGACTTCTTTTTTAGTTGTTTCTCAAGCTGAATGGCCAGCTTGCAAGCACCTTCAAATGTCCACACAGGCTGCAACTCCATCTCTCAACAATTAAAGAATTCAGACCACCCACAAACCTCTTTTGCATAACCTCCTTTAGCTTTGACCAGGTCTTGACTTTGCTTTTACCCTTATATTCTCTTTCACCCTTCATGTTTTCATACCAAGCTGATGCATACTTACTCAGCTTCATAACAACAACCTTGAATCCTTTTCTGTCATCATACCCCTTAATTTCCATAATTCTGTCCATAATCTGAATCCATTCAAAGTAATCTTCTGGGTTAGAAGAACCAACAAAATCTGGTGGGTCTACCTTAATATCTTTATCATCAACCTTATGCCTCCTATGCCTCCTCCTAGGCTGACTGGAAGCATCAGACTCGCTAGAAGATCTAGGAGTACCATCAGATCCAAGACTAAGGTCTTGGGAACCAGAACCCCTTTCACTAACAGCAACATCTTCTCTATTTAACCTCACACCACCATCTTCTAACAGATTAACAACCCTTCCAAGCTGTTCTTGGAGAGCTTCGATCTATCTATCCCTTCTAAGATTATGAGCTTCTTCCAAAGTCATATTTATTCTAAAAGTCATACTTCTACCAAGAAAACTCAGAACAACTCACAAACAACAAAACCCCATGGATAAAAAGATTAAGAAACCTTTTTAAACATGTCTCTGATACCAATCTGATGTGAATTTTAGGTGAAATACTCAGAGTCAGACTGAGTTAACTCAGTCTGACTTTGAGTTAACTCACAAAACACAAGCACAGCGGAATTAAAAACTATTTTTGTAGGATTTTTCTGGATTTTATAACAAAAACACGCCCAGGCTGACTATAAGAACAAATAATACAACAGTAATGAAACAGTGGAAATAAACTAAAACAAGAACAAAGAAACAAGGATAGATAAGTATCTAATACTTGACTCGTAAAGGACTGAACCACCAGAATCAAATACAAGAAACATTCCAAAACCAGCACTATATTTGATAAAGGCTGAGCCACCAAAAATATAGATAAAAGTAATGAAGATTTTAAGATCTCACAACAATAATCTATAAAGGCAAAGCTACCAAGATTACTGATATAGGGATCACTTCAAACCACCAAGATCAAAGATCCATAAAGGTAAAGAAGATTTTCAAATGAATAGAATTCAGCTCTATCAAACTTTCAAAAACACACTCTGATTTTTATAATAGAAGGCAATCTCTATTTATAGGGGAAATACAGGAGAGAACTAGTACAAGGTTGTTATAATCAACCAATAGGAGTAGAGAACATAATCTGCAGCTGTAGGGTAGTGGAAGGTTCTCTCTCTCGTCTCCACTTGTATTCTTCTTCTCCCACGATCAGGTGTCATCACAACAATACAAAACATGAAACTGAATTCTTATCCTTATTCAGAACCATCTAGAACAGCCACACACACGTGCTAATCACATGATTTGACCTGATTATTGAAAGCATTAAAACAGATAAGTGTTCGAAAATCCAAAGTTGATTCTGCTCCAAGCTGACTCTGCCCAAGCTGACTCAGACTTGGTGTCCCAAGCTGACTCCTCTCCCGAGCTGACCCGGATTGCACAAATTTGCAAGTTGATCTTCAAACTTCCCCCAATATTTTAGTCTTCCCACTTAAGTAAGGTGAATCCTAGGGGGCAAATAGGATCACCAATGATCTTCCCAAAATGTGCCATCGAGGGAAACATCATCATGCCTGAGCTGAGTCTAGGCTGACTCGGTCTGAGCTAAGTTCAGGACAACTTAGGGGCAATTTCGTATCAGTGTGTTTGCGTGTGTGTGTGTGCGCGCGCGCTTTGGATCTAAGAAGAAAGGGTGGTTTTCAATTTGTGTACAATTTTACTAGAATACCCATCCCTATGTATTTTTTCATATTAATTTTGACCATTGATGATCCTTGATCCAAGGGCTGAGATGTGCTCCCTGGATCTCACCAACTTTTAAGGACTGTAGGGAATCCAACTCTGTTTTATTATACCTAAATTATATATATATATATATATGAATGAGTTGGATATTATAAAACAGAGTTTATTACCAAATTGTGATAATTTTAAAAAGTATTTACCAAATAAGTGTAGTTGTAAAAATAATTAACAAACAAGTGTTCTATAGGTAAAAAGTAATTACCAAATAAGGGTTTTTATGTTTCATTGTTCCCAGATCATGAATTCTCATGAATTTCCATACCTTTTCAATATATTTTCCTGTATAAGCACTAATCTGGAATAAAGATGATACCACATACATAAAAATTTCATATTCAAATCAGTAATATAAAGTTATCACCACTAAGCAATACCATGTTTGTAAACATGAAAAAAAATCAAGTAAATGGAACATTTACAAAAATTAAAAACACTCATCCATCTCGAGTTCCATTTCTTTAAGGTACCAAAAGAAAAGTTAGAGCATTGAATCAAAGCATCAAAGCCGCTAAAAGTATCAAATCTAGAGCCCAAGCTGCCAAACTTCTACACGTGAATCATGGTGCACACTCTTGAATCAGTTACAAAGTCATCAAACTCAGTTTTTAACAAATTCCTATCAAACTAATTATCTAGCAATTTATAACAGAATAATAAAAGGGTATTATAAAAATTATAAGAGAACTAATATATTACCTTGGTAACAAGCTTTTTAGAGATCATGTGTCATTCTCTTAGGTCTAGAAGGACATGTTTTTTTTATTATGACCACTTTTCTTGCAAATACCACAAAGGTTAGCCTTTTTCCCTTCTTTAATGTCCATTCCATTTCGTAGCCTTGTTGAACGAGGACGACCCTTTTTTTTCTCCTTTAGATCCGAATTTGGAACCATTTTTATAGTAAATGATAAGTGTGGCCAATAATCTTTGTGAGGTAGTGGTGAAAATTAAGACTCCCAAGTAGAACAATACCCCGTAACGGAATAATATCTATCAATATATTGCCAAGTGTTCAAAGAAAGTTTAGTACATACACTTAAGATGTGAGAACAAGGATACCCATAAATCTCCCACTTACCACACGTGCAAGTTTTTTCTTCCAAATTAACCACCTGCACATTTCTTCCTTTTTGAGTAATCAATTCAAATATTTCTTTCTCTCAGTTGAAAGATCTCAAGGTATGTGCACCCGCTTTTGACATTAAAGCTACTTGTTTTGCAACAACGTGGGGAGTATATGGATCTGCATTTTCTTGAGCATTAGATCCCAAAAGGATGCCTCACATTAAAAAATTGTACATGTCTATAAAATGTAAGCTGAACAAAAGCTGCGATCGGTAAAAAATGAGCACCTTTAAGGACGCTATTAAAATTTTCTGATAAATTTGTAGTGAGCAGGCCATATCGCTTTCCTCCATCATGTGCCAGTGTCCATCTCTCAAATGAATGTCTCTCAACCATTGACTCCCGAAATGGTAAGCTAAAACTTGCGAACTTGATTCTGACTCCCGGCACGGTAAGCTAAAGCTTTCAGTTGTGAGTTACGAAACTTATCGTGAAAGTTTTTGATGAAATGACGTAAGCAATACCTATTAAATGTCAATTAAACGTTAGATACATAACTTAACTTCTCATGAATAAAGCTAAATAAATATGATAAATATGAGTTACTAAAAAAAATACCTATGAAAGCCATGTGGTTCTAACCAGGGAGATCCTTCCTCGGTAACTACCTTTAGGATTCCAACATGTCGATTAGATATCAAACAAATGCCTTCTCGTTCTTTCACGACATGTTTTTTAACATAAGAAAGAAACCATTTCCAACAGTTTTAAGATTCACTTTCAATGATATCAAATGCAAGAGGCAATATTTGATTGTTACCATCAACTCCCAATGCAATCATCATTTTCCCTTTGTACTTACCATACAAATGAGTGGCATCAATACTGATCACGGGTCAGCAATGTTCAAATCCTATTATAGAAGGAGAAAAAGCCCAAAAAACACATTTGAATTCTACGTGCTCCACATTATCGGGCCTAGAAATACACCATTCAACTATCATCCCGGGGTTGAATACTTGAAGTGCAGCTAGAAATTTAGGTGAATAATTATATGATTCATCCCAATTTCCAAAAACTTGTTCAATTGCCTTCTGCTTTCCTACCCACACCTTCTTGTATGAAGTTGTATAACCTAGTTTATCAACCACTGTCTATGTGTCTTGATGGAGTGGAGCTTGATAGCTCTAATAAGTTCTTTCTTATCTTTGAATGAATATTTTCCTAACTTTTGACTGAAATCATTTTTACTCTCAGAGTTTGAGTGCACCCAATTGCCATCAGTGGTCATATTTACTCCCTCCAAATTAGTGAAAAATGATGGTACATGACATTCGTTATCATGTGGTCATCTCTGTTTGCTCCTTCATCTCTGTTTTGTCCTTCATCTCTGTCTTGTCCTTCTATTTCTTGAGTGATGTAATTATGAACTTCATTCTCATCTTCATATCCAGTTCCATTTTCTTCAAACATGTGATTCGCATCAGCTTCATTTTCAGTGTCAAATCCACTTACCATCGCATTATTTACTACAACAATTTGGGATATTATGTTAAAATCCTCATTCTAAATCATCTCTGATACGGCATTAGCATGACTAGTGAGTTGACTACTCCGTTCTTCTATCAAGTTTGATTCCTGAGTTCTACCAGTGATGTAGTAACTAAATCAACAACGTTACAAATAGATTTATAAACTTAAAAATGATATATAAGATAACTATTACTAGTTATATAAATATTTATACCTGCTAACCATCTGCGTGTATTGAATTCGTTCTTTGTCCTCAATCTCTAGATACAATTGAAGATTACATATTCCCTCATGGACAGTAAAAACATCAAACATAATCTCAACGTCATCATTGTCTTTGATGTGAAGAGGAATATATTTTATCACTTTTCCAATACCAATTGATGGATATCTACATATAACTTTGATATTGTGTAGTTGTTGGTTCATAGATGTAGCCTGATAAAATTGATTGATTAATTCATTGAATTTTATACGACAATAAACCTTAATTGCTTTATTTGGAGACTTATCATAAATTACACCTTCTGGGCTATCACCAATAGTGCCACCCCAATAGCATAATAGGGTAACAAACTTGGGTTTCATATATTTTTCTGCTTTGTAAATTATGAACAATAAGGGAAATGTTCACAACATCTCTATAAATATATTCACATCATCTATATAAATAAATAAATAATGACAACAGTAAGAGTTAAAAAATAAAATGTGAATACAATCAAATCGACATATATCATGCCATTATTGAAATTGGTATAAGCATAAAGAAAAGAAAAAATAGAATGAGGGGTAGCAACTTTTTTAAAAAATTTGATTGCTTTGATCGACAACTAAAGAAAAATAGGGTGGAGTAGCACTATGAAAGTAAGACAAAATACCATAAATGATTGAACTCTCGCCAATTTTTTCCTTTGTGATGATTTATCGATGGATTGATGAGAGTAGTAGCTTCAATTGGAGTAGCAACATCAATGGAGGGAATCAATGGTGATGATAGTGAAATAGGGTTTTTGTTTGGTTGTTAATTGGGATTTTGTACTAGATATCACGAATAATAAAGGTTTTTGGACTAAAATATTTAAATGGTAAATATTTTTTCAGTTACACCATTTTGGTAATTATTTTTTATATATATAAACACATTTTGGCTAAAATTTCTTGTAAAACAAGTATTAAAGTAAAACAAATAGGACAAGATCTTGACCCTTAGATCATGTTTAATTTGATGCACAAAGATTCACAAAACAATTGATGCACGATGATTTTCATGATGCACAGTGATTTTCAGTGAAAAGAAACCTATTGTTTTATTTGTTTTACTTTAATACTTGTTTTATTTTACCATAAAACTATATATATATATATATAGGTAAAATAAAACAAGTATTAAAGTAAAACAAATAAGACAAAAATTTGACTCTTAGATCATGGTTAAACTGATGCACAAAGATTAACGAAGGAATTGATGCACGATTATATTCATGATGCACAATGATTTTCACAGAAGAGAAACATATTGTTTTACTTGTTTTACTTTAATACTTATTTTATTTTACCTAAAACGTATGTGTATATATATATTATATATATATATTAATTATATATATATATATATTGAAAAGTTAGGTTAGAAAACCCAAGAATTACAAGAACCCTTAGGAACTTTTTAAATCAATCTCAACCATTGATTATTTTTTACATGGTTATTTTTTTTTAAGTTACTTAGGTCCAATTTTAGATTTATAATTATATATGAACGTGGATCTTCATCCGTTATATAATTATGTGGAGACATGGATTTATGACGTGCATGAATAGTGTTATGACTTATGAGCATATGTATGCAAATCGAGCTTATGTATACAATTATTTTGTAAATAATTATTTCATGAGATAATTGGTGATAAAATATACATAAATAGAACATGAACATGTGTAAACAATTATATACGAGTAAATGATAAATGATTTTATAAATGATTCTATGAACATATGTTTATAAATAGTGTTATGAGCAGATGTATGCAAAATAATTACTAAGGTTCCTATAATTTATAAGGCTTCTATATATATATATATATCATGGGCTTAGTATTTGTACTGTATCCATCATGGATGTTGTTGCTCTCACATAAGAATTAATGATGTGTATCTTGTAAATTAAAATCAAGCGGCAAGAAGTTTTTTAAAAATTTGCAATGGAGATGATTACCGTATATATCAAATACAATTACACACAACATTTAATATTTCTAGCATTCTGAAGTTAAAAAATCTCTAAAATTAATAATGACATACTCGTCATAAATAAAATAAAATAACTTTTTATTTATTATACTAGTTCTAATACCTGTACGATGCACGAAATATATACAAATACGATATATAAATTAATCATGTATGCATCGTTATTCGTTAAACTATAAGTTGATGATTTAATGACATTATAAGCAAAATCTAAATATAAAGGTTATGGTTTTGATTATAATAGAAAATATTATTAAGGAAAAAACTATAGCTAGCTAATCTAATATAAAGTTCATTAATGAAATTTTAAATAAATAAAGTTTTATTTTATTATATATAAATAGTTATTAACAAGTTAAATACTTAGGCTAGTTTAAAAAAAACAAAATAAAAAATCAGTCGACCAAATAGATACATTAATGTTTATAATCAAAATATTAGTAAACGTAAAGTTTGAATAAAAAAATGGATTCATATATTCTAATATTTATTTATTATTCATAATTTATAGATAAGCTTTTGGATTTACTCTAATGATTTATATTATATATGGTAAGTTGATATTGAAATGACACGACTTGATTTTAAGTGTTTTTTTTTTTTACCCAGGTGTGCCACACACATATCTGCATGTGCTACATCTTTGAGTTAAATCAGATCAGAAGAAAATATGTGCCACATGCATAATTTCATGTGCCACATATCCTGACTTTCAGTTTCCATGTGCCACACAAAAGACCCCAAATCCGAACAGGACCTAAAATGTGCCACATTACTTTCTGTACGTGCCACATATTTGGTGCTGAACAACAAAATGACCCAATTTGATATTTGACTCAACTTGTAACTTCTCCAACTCAAAACCAAACCTCATATTACAACATTTTTGAGTTCAAACAAGGATTTGACCCATTTACAAGCATAGTTATGATATTTATTTGAAACAACATCCATAAACACAACCAAATGGGTCGTTTACCCAAGTTGACAATTTAAACAAAACAACCATACTTACTCTTGAAACCATAAGACCCAACATGACCATAATTCCAAAAATTTACCAAAAACAAGATTAGCAAAACATTCAAGAGTGTCAAGAACCATATTGAGGTGGGATATCTAAGTGTCTACACAAAATACCATTCTTCCATGAATGGCAATACCTCTAAGTCTTCCAAAAGCAACTTCAGCTTCAAATCAACAAGTTCTTAGTTCCTTCTTCCGGAACCGACTATAAAAAGGAAACAACTAAAACGTAAGCGAATGCTTAGTGAATATACTTGCATACATCTATGGATACGAAGGAGGGCAAAGTACAAGGACTTTCGCATGTAACCTATGGCATCGTCATGTCACATTTACATATTCACCTTGCACACTAACAACACATATATGGATCCATATAATCATGATCATCTATCGGGGTTCTTAGGCCACCGGAGGTTCTTAGGCCTCAATAGATCAACTATCGGGGTTCGTAGGCCCCGGCGGTTTTTAGGCCTCAACAAATACTATGCCCCACATGGGCTAACGCCGCATCAATTACCACACATGGACAAATAAACTTCAACATGGTGGTCGACACCACCATGGACAAAAGGCTTCAACATGTGTGATCAATTGATCCAACATATACATAAAGGTATGCAAATATACTCACCTCCTCCGCAACAAGGACAATAATGCTAAAACGATAATGCTCACAAGCTCAACCTATGATCATATCATAAAAATGCATAAGCCTTTGTAACACCCAACATTTAAAAACAAGGATTTCCAAAAACTTTTGCCTAACGGCGTTAAAAGAAGCAGAATTAACTTTAAAAGTCCAAACCAGTAAAATCTGTTTGGTTTTTTCATTAAATGGTGTTACTAGCCATATCATCAAAATAAGTCTAAATGGAAATCCATCGGTTGCCCAACATTAAGTAACCGAGTACATTATCAATACAAGTCATTAATATTTAAACATAAAGCAAATGTCTATAGCGAGCAGCCACTATGGGTAAACTATAGCTAGCTTCAAGATCATCTACTATGCCTCACATCTTCTCACATCTACCTGCTCACTATGGTTGGACCTGAGGGCACAACACATTTAAAAGAGCAAGTGTTAGCTAACGAATTAGCTAAGTAAGATAACACATAAGTTATAAAACGTTTGTCTATTTAAAACATTATATAAAAGTCATATTAAGTCGTTAAGGCACATATCCTCACACATATCATCACACTTACATATCATATCATCAACATCATTTATATTAGGATGGGTCATCCTAAATGTGCCTAGTCATCTTTTGCATCATCACATATCACATTTGAACATCTTTATAATTGTGACAAAAGTCACGCATCTCATATAACATATGCAACTCGTTAAGTGTGACATAAGTCGCACCCGACTAGATGAACCACCATTCAGTAGTACATCAATGTCGTTAAGGAATGGCAAGCCAATCCAGGAGTAATCCGTATGTTCAATGACAATGGGGCTAGTAAGACCTCCCGTATTACTCTTCACGTTGTACCTCGTTGCAAGGAGCCACCCGAGCAACCACATCAACGCACTTAACCGGGCTAGGGAAAGTACGGGTTAAGCTTAACACTTTCACGTTAAATTTACGAGCTCGATTTCACATCACATATAGTTTAGGTGTTTACACAACCTAAACAATCATCACATATATACATCTTTACGTTCGGGCCCTTAAACATACACGTGTCATGGCAACTTAATAAGTCTAGTGAACTAGATGAACAAGTCATGTAATCATGCACATTTCACATATCATCATCATACATCACATTTCATAGCATTTCATTTCATTTCATATCATCACATCGCATACATTGTTACATCACGTACATCGTCATATATCATTGCATATCGTATATCATTACAACATTGCATAACATTTATCATCTTAGATCGTACATCATTTCATATCATATCATCTATTAAGCATACATAACATCTCATAGGAATACGTATCATTGGGGTAGCATTTCAGACTTTTATATGCATCTACATATCTCATATCACCTCCCGTATAATTCCGAATACCCATAAGCAAACAAGATACAATTTGGGATGTTATTATATGAAAACTATGTTTATGTTGAACCCTCAGCATGTCAAAGTAGTGTATCTTACCTCGTTGAAGAGCACAACAAATGATAACGTAAGTTATCGTGCTTTGCAAGTATTCCCGACTACCTATAATCATTAAACGACATAATGAGCTAATAAGTACCCACTCACTTATGGTCATGACTCAAGTCTAAATACCTATTAACATTTCTGATGACAATGCTTGATGCATCAGAGGTTCGTTTAATACTTAAGGCTTACATAACTCGACGGAACTCGACATTCACTCACTAAATTATCCTTTCTGGAAAGTTGACATCATCATCATCTTTTAAAAGTATTACCATTAGAAAGTAGACTCTCTCTTTTAAAAGTATTACCATCTTTTAAAAGTATGGCCTTTTGAAAATTCTGTCGCTATTACGTCGCAACTACCAAGTTGCGTCGAGCTATATGTCATTGTTTTCTAGTTGCGCAGCAGCTTAGTAGTTGCGCTGCAACTAGCCCCGAATCTGCACAAACCTCATTGTTTAACCTCTAAAACTTAACCAAACACACCCCAAACGACCCATAACCTTATGAACAACTTTTGTACCTCAAAATTCACCATTTTAAGACCCTAATGATGCAATGAAATTATTGATTAATCCTTACTTGATTTGCATCACATAATTAAACGTTTTAGGTTACCGAATCGATCAAAACACACGTTTTTGACATCAATTGATCTTCTAATAACCTAGACCAGTTATGAATCTGATTATATGATTGAAAGGACATAAAATCAATGTTATTATACCTTGGATACCTGGAGATTACAAAGAGGATGCAAAAACTTGATCAAACACACCCGAAATCACACGTTTTGAAGGCTTTTGCAAAGGAATCGAATGGAGAGGAGAGGGAACAGCAAAGAGAGGCCAACAACTGATATTTTTGTTTATGATTAGGGCTAAAGGAACCCAATCAGCTGGACCAACCTTTCTAAAGCTTACACTTAAGCCCCTCAACTTTACATCTTCACATCTAAGGCTTAAACGACTTAACGAGAATACTTACCAACACTTTAATCACATTTAATCATCTTAAACACATTAACACATGAATCATTAAGGCTTTAAAACCTTACACATAATGCACATTAATCACACATAAACATTAAATCTCTTAGAGACTTAACGTACACGTTGTGTTGACTTAACGACTCAAGTCAACCGTTAATTAAAAGTTCGGGATGTTACAATTACCCCCCCTTTAAGAGGATTCCGTCCTCAGAATCATTTCACCACTCGTATATAAATAACTTGTCCGTATTCTTAACTTTATCATATCATTTCAGGATTCTCTTGGGTCATTCTTTAATTTAGCATGGCCAAACTCATTTAGCTCCTTACATAGTCTTTTCTACTTTCACTTTTCATTTTAACCATTTCGTCATTTCTTTGGTTCAATCTTTAAGTCAACTAGGTATTCAACCCAATTATCCAACCTTCATAAGTAGTATACACATTACATTCAGAGAAGACTATTCATTTGGCGAAGAAGCCCTTTCGACACCTATCCTCATTAACTTTCTAATATAATTCACACGATTCATTAAACAAAGGTTTGACTCACCATGACTTTTGATGCATAACATATCCCTCCATAGGGTCTTATGGTTAAACCATTATACTCACTTGTTCAACATAAGCTTTGTTTGCTCACCACAAAACCTTCAGTCGATTTTGAGCTAATTAAAGACTCGTTCAACAATATTAACTTTAGGAGTAGCTATTTCATGTCATATGGCTCTACAACTTTCCTTTCAATAATAGGTCATATTATGAACTGACATCCACACCTACATCGTAGTTGCCATTATATGTGAACTCAACAATGGTATATGAAAATCTCAACGCACTAACACATGATCATATGATTTTCTCAAGTTTCTAGATCATCCTTTCTCATTCCCATCAATCTAAGGGTTATAGACACCATTTGAATTCCCCATTCCTTACATACTTTTCCAAAACATATCTAAAAATTTTGTTTACATAACAGTCGTCTCAATTCGTAGCATTCAACAATTAGCTTTCACACTTTAAGAGAACTTCTTAACGAACTTCCTTTTCTTTCATGTACAATGAAATGGTACAATAGTTCATCTGGGAATAAACATTCTTGGTTAACCAATTTAAAAATGGCTCATATCATTACCTTCAACCAGCCCGCGAAATTTTGTCTCTTAGTCCATAAATGACGCGCCTCCTCACTTTCGTTAAGGAGAGGAGGGGGAACAGTTTGGAGAGGCCAACAACTGATATTTTTGTTTATGATTAGGGCTAAAGGAACCCAATCAGCTGGACCAACCTTTCTAAAGCTTACACTTAAGCCCCTCAACTTTACATCTTCACATCTAAGGCTTAAACGACTTATCGGGAATACTTACTAACACTTTAATCACATTTAATCATCTTAGACACATTAACACATGAATCATTAAGGCTTTAAAACCTTACACATAATGCACATTAATCACACATAAACATTAAATCTCTTAGAGACTTAACGGACACGTTGTGTTGACTTAACGACTCAAGTCAACCGTTAATTAAAAGTTCGGGATGTTACAACCTTCATTCACACTTGACTAACTCAACCTAGTAATACTCAATCACTAGCCTTTTCTAAACCCAAAACCCAACCCATTTGTCATTGAGTTACCTTCATCTTTAACAACAACATTAGGTAGTTCATCCTACCATTTTCATCCATATTCCAATAAATAGCAAAATTTCATCTTTTCTCACAAACTCAAATTATCACATAGGACTTATCAATTTCATAATCAAACACATCATATAACTCAATAACAACTAGGTTAACTAAGGAATTGGGAAAAATTAACCATAATTCAATTTTTAGCAAAACCCCCAATTTGGTTCATTCATGAGCCCTAAATTCAAAAGAAAGAAGAAACTAAATTTAGGGGAAATCAATACCTCAACAATGGATGACAATAGATTAGGGTTTTCAAGCCACAATTTCTTCCCCTTTTTCCTCTCAATTTTCGGCCACCACGAGCAAACCCACAAACGCTAGCTTTTGAATTCTTAATTGAAGATTACTTGATGGTGATGATTAATATGGATGTTCTTATTCTTGAATTAAAGAGAGAATTGCCTTAATTTTTGAAATGAACTAGAAGAATTGCATGAAGGAAATATTGAAGAACAACGTGGAAGTGTGAGTCAAGGAAAAAGAAGTTGGCTGGCACCTTCCTGGCTTGCCACGACCCAACTAAAATTTGTGGGTATTATTACCCGCTATCCGCCAAAGTTCCAACTAAATAAATATTCAAAAATAAAATGCTAGGAAATTAATTTAATGTCAAAATTATAAAAAGGGGTTAATTTCTTTTACCTTAAAATTCTTGGGGTGTTACAACTCTCCCCCACTTGGAACGGATCATGGCCTCGTGATCCAAGCCATATGCAAAGACGGATAGTAATCTAGGACGTCATGCTCGGACTCCCATGTACAATCGGACATCTTACCATGCTTCCCAAAATCTTATAGGTTCTCACCGTCTTATTTTGTACTCTTCTAAGTTCTTCTACAATGGCAATAGGCTCCTCAATGTAATTCAACTTGTTATCGACCTCAATTTCATTTAAAGGCACATAAGTAGATTCGTCGGCGAGGCACTTCTTAAGATGAGACACATGAAACGTAGGATGAATTCCCGATAACTCTTCTGGTAACTCCAAACGGTATGCAACCTTGCCAACTTTAGCCAAAATTTTAAACGATCCAATAAAACGAGGACTTAACTTTCCACGCTTTCGAAATCGTAAAACACCTTTCTGTGGGGAGACTTTCAACAAAACACGATCACCAACATTGAATTCAATTGGCCTTCTTCGTTTATCCGCATAAGACTTTTGTCGGTCTTGAGCCGCTTTAAGTCTTTCCTTGATCACATCAATCTTTTCAATGGTTTTTAATACCACTTCCGTGCCTCCTATTTCTCTTTGGCCTACTTCTCCGCAACAAATTGGGGATCGACACTTCCTTCCATACAACATTTCATACGGTGGCATTTGAATACTCGAGTGATAGCTATTGTTGTATGAGAACTCTACCAAAGGCAAGTGAACATCCCAAGTGCCACCAAAATCGATTATACATGCCCGAAGCATGTCTTTGAGTGTTTGAATGGTTCTCTCACTTTGACCATCCGTTTGAGGGTGGTAGGCGGTGCTAAGCTTGAGCTTGGTAACCATATCTTCATGAAATTTCCGTCAAAAGTGAGAAGTAAAACGAGTGTCTCTATCTAATACAATGGAGATGGGAACTCCATGTCTTGCTACAACTTCTTTTACGTAGATCTTTGCCAACATTTCGGATGATGATGCCTCACGAATAGGAAGAAACAAGGCACTCTTGGTCAATCTATCAACTATTACCCAAATCGTATCAAATTGGTTTCTTGGTGTCTTGGGCAACTTTGTAACAAAATCCATGGTGATCTCCTCCCATTTCCAATTGGGAATTTCCAATGGTTGCATCTTACCATAAGGCTTTTGATGCTCCTCCTTCACTTGTGCACAAGTCAAACATTTCTCCACATACTTCACTACATCACGCTTCATTCCGGGCCACCAATATTCTACCTTTAGGTCATGGTACATCTTTGTAGCACCGGGATGAATGGAGTACTTGGATTTGTGAGCTTCGTCAAGTAAAACTTGTTTCAACTCACAAGAAAACGGAATCCAAATCCTCCCAATATGTAGGGTAAGGCCACGAGAATCCTTGGTAAAATATTGAATTTGACCTTGTATTCTTTCTCTTTTTGGATCTCGTTGCAAGGCCTTCTCTTGAGCTTCTCCAATTTGGTCCAAGAAATCGTTGGTGATCAAAACCCAAAGGGGAGAAACGACTATGGCGTGATGAGAGCTCTTTCGACTCAAAGCGTCTGCTACTATATTAGCTTTCCCGGGATGATACAAAATTTCACAATCATAATCTTTTAAAAGATCTAGCCATCTACGTTGACGATTGTTGAGATCTCTTTGCTCAAAGAAGTACTTGAGGCTTTTATGATCGGAGTAAATGGTAAACTTGACCCCATAGAGGTAATGGCACCAAATTTTCAAAGCAAAGACCACCGCCGCTAACTCCAAATCATGGGTAGGATATCGTTTTTCATGCTCTTTCAATTGCCTTGAAGCATAGGCAATGACTTTACCCCGTTGCATAAGAACACAACCGAGGCCATTAGACGAAGCATCACAATACACTACCATATCTTCAAGACCATCAGGCAAAACAAGAATGGGTGCTTGACTTAACCATTCTCAAAGTTGTTGGAAGGCCATCTCTTGCTCGCTTTTCCATTTGAACTTAATGTTCTTTCGAATCAACTTGGTCAATGGGGAGGCTATTTTAGAAAAGTCTTGGATAAAACGACGGTAATAGCCCGCTAGACCAAGAAAACTCCTAATCTCCGACGGATTCTTGGGTTGTTCCCACTTCATCACCGCATAAATCTTGGCCGGATCCACCATAATTCCTTCACTATTAACAATGTGACCAAGAAATTGCACTTCCCTTACCCAAAACTCACACTTGGAGAACTTAGCATAGAGCTTCTCCTTTCGTAAGGTTTCCAACACCTCCCTTAGATGAACTTCGTGATCGGATGGACTTTTAGAGTGGATGAGAATGTCATCAATGAAAACGATCACGGACTTATCGAGCATAGGACGATAAACACGGTTCATGAGGTCCATGAAAGTCGCGGGAGCATTCGTGAGTCCAAAAGGCATGACAACAAACTCAAAATGACCATAACGAGTCCGAAAGGCGGTTTTAGGAATATCTTCTTCACGTACTTTGAGTTGATGGTAACCCGAACGAAGATCAATTTTAGAAAAATACGAAGCTCCTTGGAGTTGATCAAATAAATCATCGATTCTAGGCAAAGGATACTTGTTCTTTACGGTTACCTTGTTAAGCTCACGATAATCGATACACATCCGTATACTACCATCCTTCTTTTTGACAAAAAGTACCGGTGCACCCCAAGGAGAGTTACTAGGTCGAATATCAAGCATTTCTTGGAGTTGCTTCATCATTTCTTGCATTTCCGTTGGAGCCAAACGGTAAGGAGCTTTAGCAATGAAGTTAGCCCCCGGGATGAGATCAATGGAGAATTCAACTTGCCGTTCGGGAGGAATGCCCGAAAAGTCTTCGGGAAAAACGTCGGCGAATTCATTAACAATAGGGATGTTTTCGATAGATAGGGGTTGCTTCTCAACATCCACGATGTGAGCAAGATAAGCATGACATCCATGAGATATGTAACGTTTGGCACGAGCAAAAGTGCACACGGGTATAGAACACTCTTTCCTATCCCCATAAACCACCAAATCTTCGCCTTTAGAGGTATTCAAATATACCGCTTTTTCATCACACGCGATCTTAGCGTTATAAGAGCTCAACCAATCCATACCCAAGATTATGTTAAACTCTCCCATTGGAAAAGGGATTAGATTCGCTTGGAAGAGTTCGAAAGAAATTTTGATCTCACACCCCTTATACACATCCTTCACTAATTCCAACCTACCATTATCAACCTCAACTTGCAAAGTATTTTCTAGACACGATTTGGAAATGGGAATAACATGAATTACTCTAGTTGCAACAAATGATCTATTCGCCCCCGAATCAAAGAGAATTTGCATAGGCACATTGTATATGAGAATGTACTTGTGACAACATCGTCGGTGTTTCTAGCTTGCTCCACGGAGAGTTGGAAGGATCTTCCTCTTGGATTCCCATGTGTTTGAGCATTCTTTCTCTCCGCTTCCCTTCTTCTTTCTTCTAGCCTCTCCTCCTCCATCAATTTTGGGCATGAACTTCTCATGTCGCCCTCTTCAAAACACTAAAAGCATATAACGGGCTTGTGGGGTTTTGACTTGCATTCCCGGCACGTGTGACCCGGTTTCCCGCAAGTATAGCACCCCCTTTCCGATGTTTTACAAACCCCGGTATGATTTCTCTTGCATTGACGGCAAAATGGAATGTTTCTTCTTGTAGAGTTATTGCCGGAAATACCTTCTTGCTTCAACCGTTTGTTGGGAGAATGGGTATCTTCATGCTTCCTCTTTAAATCGCCTTCACCCACCCTAGCCATCTCAATCTCGTGGTCCCTAGCCACATCCGCCAACATGGAGAAGGACTCCATTTGGCGTAGGCTAATCTTCTCCCGTATGCTCTTTTTCAACTTCAAGTAAAATTGTTCTTTGAGCAATTGATCATTCTCGAGAAATTCCGGACAAAATTGAGCCTTGTCCAAGAATTGGGCTCGAAACTCGTTCACACTCATACTACCTTGACAATCGTTGAGAAATTCACTTCTCAACTTCGTTACCTCGGCCTCCGACCGAAACTCCTTAAAAAACAAGGTTTTAAACTCGGGCCACTCAATATTATCTAAGGCCCCCTTCTTGATGGCCAACAAACCATCCCACCACCCCTTGCCACTATTTTCAACATTCCCACCGCAAAGACAACCTTCGAGTGTGAGGGGCATTGACTAGTACAGAACGCCCCTTCAATTTCCGAGATCCACCGAGTACAAATAATAGGATCACGATCACCGTGATACTCGGGTGGGTGGCATACCTCAAAATCCCGAAATGTGAACTTTTTCTTGTAAGTTCTTTCTCCCATAACTTCCACATCCTTCTCCTCCTCGTTCTTCTTGTCTTTCTCCTTGGCATCCGGTCTTTCAAATTCTCGTTGCACGTTGACCGCAACTTCTTCCCTAATCATTTGAGCAATGTGATCATTCACTGCTCCTTCCAACGTTTGGTTCAACCTCTTTAGCAAAATGGGAGTATACTTTTCTAATGCCCTCCCTATTTGGTCTGATATATCCATACTATCTTCATCAAATACGGGCTCCTCTTCTTCATTTCGTCTATTGTGTTCATCTTCGTCATTACGTTGATCGGCCATACTATAATAAGAGAAGATAAAACGGATTTAACTTCATAACCTACCTCTACACACTCAAACTAAAAACCAAACCTATAATTTTATACTAAACCGTCCCAAGGTTTAATGCCGTTAGTTTATAACATTATTTGTACTTTAACCACAATAAGGTCGGCTTCTTATTGTGCTTTAATACTAGCAAAGTTATAAAGTAACATCATCAAACACTCTTTCGGGTCCCATAAAAAATTTCGGGTACCTAAGGTCGAGTCTCAACTAAGGTTTAAGTCTAGGCACTCTCTACACGAGGGTAAACCTAAATCTCTTAAACCTTGGCTCTGGTACCAACTTGAAACGACACGACTTGATTTTAAGTTTTTATTTTTTTATTATTATTATTTTTTTACCCAGGTGTGCCACACACATATCTGCATGTGCCACATCTTTGAGTTAAAATCAGATCAGAAGCAAATATGTGCCACATGCATAATTTCATGTGCCACATATCCTGACTTTCAGTTTCCATGTGCCACACTCAAAGTGTGTGTGCGACACAAAAGACCCCAAATCCGAACAGGACCTAAAATGTGCCACATTACTTTCTGTACGTGTCACATATTTGGTGCTGAACAAACAAATGACCCAATTTGATACTTGACTCAACTTGTAACTTCTCCAACTCAAAACCAAACCTCATATTACAACATTTTTGAATTCAAACAAGGATTTGACCCATTTACATCTTCACATCTAAGGCTTAAACGACTTATCGGGAATACTTACTAACACTTTAATCACATTTAATCATCTTAAACACATTAACACATGAATCATTAAGGCTTTAAAACCTTACACATAATGCACATTAATCACACATAAACATTAAATCTCTTAGAGACTTAACGGACACGTTGTGTTGACTTAACGACTCAAGTCAACCGTTAATTAAAAGTTCGGGATGTTACACCCTTCATTCACACTTGATTAACTCAACCTAGTAATACTCAATCACTAGCCTTTTCTAAACCCAAAACTCAACCCATTTGTCATTGAGTTACCTTCATCTTTAACAACAAAATTAGGTAGTTCATCCTACCATTTTCATCCATATTCCAATAAATAGCAAAATTTCATCTTTTCTCACAAACTCAAATTATCACATAGGACTTATCAATTTCATAATCAAACACATCATATAACTCAATGACAACTAGGTTAACTAAGGAATTGGGGAAAATTAACCATAATTTAATTTCTAGCAAAACCCCCCAATTTGGTTCATTCATGAGCCCTAAATTCAAAAGAAAGAAGAAACTAAATTTAGGGGAAATTAATACCTCAACAATGGAAGACAATAGATTAGGGTTTTCAAGCCACAATTTCTTCCCCTTTTTCCTCTCAATTTTCGGCCACCACGAGCAAACCCACAAACCCTAGCTTTTGAATTCTTAATTGAAGATTACTTGATGGTGATGATTAATATGGATGTTCTTATTCTTGAATTAAAGAGAGAATTGCCTTAATTTTTGAAATAAACTAGAAGAATTGCATGTAGGAAATATTGAAGAACAAGGTGGAAGTGTGAGTCAAGGAAAAAGAAGTTCGTTGGCACCTTCCTGGCTTGCCACGACCTAACTAAAATTTGTGGGTATTATTACCCGCTATCCGCCAAAGTTTCATTTAAATAAACCCCATATTCAAAATTAAAATACTAGGAAATTAATTTAATGTCGAAACTATAAAAAGGGGTTAATTTCTTTTACCTTAAAATTTTTGGGGTGTTACAAATATATATTTAATAATTAAAATTAACTATTTTAATTTATAATTACAATTACAATATAACTAAAATTAGTAAAAAGTTTTAACAAAAAATTAAAAAAGAAAAATTGACACATGTCGTTGAAGTAATGTGTCTTAGTTTATTGTTAGATATTTAAACTCTATAAATTTTTACGAAAAACAATCACTCGTATAATATATGTAATTAAATCGGTATATTATACCGGTATTTAGGCTAGCAGAATATATATGTAGAGGTATGGTTAACCTAAAAGTATATAAAATATGAGTAATTTCGCGAAGAAAAAAAACACATAAAAAAGCCTACGTTATGATCAAGCATGCATAGACCAAGCTTTGAGATTGGCTTAGACCGTACTGGACTGAACCAAACGATGATGTTTTGGACTTTGAGGCCTGGCAGGGGTTTTTGGACTAGACATCGAGAGAAATTTCAGTTTTGCTCCTCGGACATAGGCCGACTCGAGCTTATATATTTTGAACTTCTAATTATATTATCATGACCGAATTCTGGTTATTTTGCACTTTTATTGTCATTATCAATTTGTCATGCATTCCGTTCTTCTGTTGACTTAATAAGAGATAGAAGAATAACGATCAAAACTTTGTTTGCATATATAATTCCACGTAAAGTCACTACAAAAGTAATTAAGTCATTTATTCACATAGTTTTCTTTTTTTCTTATCATATATTCACACTTAAATTGTGACAAATTAATAGTTAGCACGGATAAAAATGGTATAACAAATTATATATGAAAGTTTGCACCTAATATTGTACAAGTACATTTTAAAACTCCACACTTTTTAGTATAATAAATTTTTATATACTTTTAAGTGTGGTTTTTTGTACTATACGTACCTATTTTTACACATTTTAAAGTGTTACACACTTACAAACATGACAAAATATTATAAATTGTTTACGCTATGTTTTTTTTTTTTTAAAAGGTGAATTTCGTTGCAAACTTCGTGTCACGATTCGACAGCGAGAGGTCTAGCATACGTTGTCTTAACAGGGTCCTTGCTAGAGAGCTCACACGAAATAGAAATGTATATTTCAAATACCCGATGGGGGAAACTCCCCTACTAATCCGCCCGAATGCATGACGATTAATAGGGGTAAACCTTGTCCCCTAAGACTTGAACCTAGGTATATCTAAATCAAGTACTCAGGACTTAATTCTTATGTCCTCCTCATGGCTTCAATACAAGACCCCTTGCAAGGAGAGATGATCTTTCAACTATTGAGCTAAAACTCAAGAACAATTGTTTACGCTATTTAAATATGTTAATAAGTGAAGTTATTTTTATAGTGAGTGATTGTCGATCACAATCTTTCATCATTATACGTTGTTAATGGGGCACTCAATAAGGTCTTAACATGTTTACATTAAGAAATTGTTAGCATATGCGTGCAAAACAGATATCCACGTTCATTAAAAGAATCATTATTATTGAGAAAGCAACACAAACGGAATACCATGCCATGTCAAGCAAAATAAGAAGATGCCAAATCATCAAATAACCAAACATTTGTTTATGTAGAGTGAGTATCTTTGTTTTAGAATTCCATCATTGAGTAGAGGACTCCTATCCGTTTTGACACCTACATGCACAATTGCACATACATTCCGTTATGATGACCTCGGTCTCCACTAATATTTTGATGATATATTCGCATATTATCTTATTTTATTAATTATATAAGCTGTCTAAGCATGATTCTATATATATATATATATATATATAACTTTACATTGAGAACATATTTAAAACAAAAACTGTAAAAACAATGGGATGGATTTTTTAAGTTTATATTACTAGTTTCATCCTCTTGAATTTTATAGAATGAATTTATGGATGCATAAAATTATAAGTTATAAATAATGAATGCATAAAATTATAAACTATAATTTATGGATACATAAGATTTTACATACACACAATGGTTGATGCACCAAAATTATGATGCACAAATTTATAAATTATGAAGTTATAGATGCACAAAATTATAATTATAAATAATGGATGCATAAGATTTTATATACACATGAATAATGATGGATGCAACAACTTATATATATAGATAAAAATTATAAGACTAGTAATTTTTTATATACCGAATTTCTTATAGTAAAACATGGATGCACCAAGTTCTATATATACATATTAAAAAAGGTTGCAACAAATAATTTTGAATATACATAAAATACAAAAGGATTTATAATTCAACTATTATGTATCTATCTATAAAACAAAATTTATTAAAACCCCACCTTTTGAAGAGCCAACGTCCTCGTTGGTCACGGCTATGTTGGTCACAATTGGCACCCTTCTCCTTGGGTCCAAAGCCACTACTCCATAGCCATAGGTCACCACTCCGAGCATTGGAACCTCGAAAGGTAGGGTTGGCTCTGATACTCATTGATACAACCCATCCCATAATAGGCTCATGTCATAAACTAAGTGTAGAACTCACTCCCAAAAGCTAGTTCAAAGGAGGAGGGGACACTAGACTTATAAACCACCAACCATCAATAGCTTTTGGGAGTGAGTTCTACACATAGCTTACGGCATGGTGCGAGCCTATTTTGGGATGAGTTCATATCAAATGTTAACATAGCTCGCCCTACCTTTGGAGGTTACAATGCTCGGAGTGGTGGCCTATGGAGTGGTGGCTTGGACCCAAGGAGAATGGTGCCAATCGTGACCAGCATAGCCGTGACCAACGAGGACGTTGGCTCTTCAAAGAGTGGGGTATTGATATGATCCTACATCGGCCAAGTATGAGATTGGTTGGTGGTTTATAAGCCTAGGTGTCCCCTCCTCCTTTGAGCTAGCTTTTGGGAGTAAGTTCTACACCTAGCTCATGGCATGATGCGAGCCTATAATGAGATGGGTTAGGGAAAAGTGAAGGTGGTGCTGTTATGCACCCAACATGGGTTAAATCCCTCTCACATACTACTTTTTAAATATTTAATATATAATGAATAAATAGAACGGATGAGGGCCTATGGCCCGTACCGTATCCACCCGAAAATGAACCTGATTCTCCCCGAAAAGTTAACTTACACATGTGTAAGTCTCGCCGGAGATGGTTGTTGTTGCCGGAGGATCATGGTGGTAGTCGGAGATGATCATAATGGTGGTGGTGGTCGGAGATGGAAGGAAGAAGGAAGAAGAAGAAGAAGGAAAAACCTTGTACTTTTTGTACTTTTTTAAATGCTTGTACTATAATTATTTGTCCTATATATATATATATATATATGGAGAAGTGAGTATAGAGTTGTCCCCATCTAAGCTTAGATAGGGAACCCCTCACGTTTAGTTTTTATAATCATGAAAATCATGGGGGGCCATGTATTTGTTTTAAAATCAAGCAAATAATAGAATATTTGTATGTGAGGGATTCCCCATCTAAGAACAACCCCATACTCACTTTTCCGATATATATATATATATATATATTATGCTATATATAGAAGAATACAAACATATGGTTGTTACATATATAAGCTTGGTTATAGAACAGCGAAGGGCCGGACCACGAGTATCTGGACTGACTACCGTGGGCCTATCCAATTCCCTCCCCCCTCCCACCCCACCCGGTAAATTTAACTCGTTCCGCCAAGAAAGGTTATAGAATTTTTCACATCTTGGTATTTTAATTGATAAAAAATATAAGCTCAATCATTTATTCATTATACAATAAACATTAAAAAAAAGTATATAAGGGTATCAATACCTAAGTTTAGGTATATAATGGCATATGTTCATATGTGTATGGCATATGTGAACAACATATTTGTTCACATATGAACTATCAAGTTATACTTAAAATTACAAATGTTTATATGTGAATAGTTCTCACATGAACCTTACTATATATATATATATATTTATATATATATACTAGGTTTGTTTCCCGCGCGTTGCGCGATTGTTAAAAAATCTTTTAATAAAATTCGATACAAACATTTTTAATTTATTAACTATTATATTTTGATTTTTTTTAACGTGGAAAGAAATAAAAAAAAGATAAAATATCAAATGCATTGAGCAATCTAATAACATTCATATGATGAAAAAAATTAGTACTTCAATAAAGGGAGAAGCAACAACGTTGTTGAAGAAAAAGTCGGATTTTTATTATGTATGATTGATAATACAAACTTGCTAGTAAAACGAAGTATTATTCAGACTAATTAGTGAACATTATAAGTTTTATTGTCTTGGTTTAACATTTAAAAACATGTAAACGTACATACACATGGATAATTATATAAATCAACAAACTGTATGATATTCAATACATGTTTAATATGTCAAATGAATAAAAATAATGAAAATAAAATAAATTATAGCACTAAAATTTTACTAGAACACAATCATATTAATGTTATTGGGTATTGGGTGTTCTACGTAAACGTTTCATAGTTTTTAAAATTGTCATGTCATCTTTAATTCTATATAATGGCTACATATAGAATAATTACGTACAAACATAAAAATAATCAATACTTTGTTTGTTAAAAAGAAGATGATACGAAGATGATACGATTAATTTAGTTAAAAGATTTGAATGTAATTATTATCAATTAATTTTTGTTTTTTTATACAGAAGAATAACAAATCTATTTATAAATATTTTCTGCTTGCCGTGCAAATAAATTTTTTTAGATTACATGCCTAGTTACTTATCATATATAATATGTCTAAAGTATAGTTAATTATTTTAAAATAATTACTTTGATTACAAAACAAACGAATTTCAATTTCCATATTGGATTTTGAAACAATTTTTATATTTAAAAAGTTTTTCAATTTCCATATTAGATTTTGAAACAATCTTTATGTTTAAAAAGTTCACAAACAGATATATCTAACTTGATAAATAAAGAATAAATATTGTGACATATGAAGATGACACATAGACCAATGTTTAAAGACAACTTTAAGTTGAGGTGGATAGCTTTAGAATGTCAGAATTCCTACTGTTTTATTATGTATATAGATAGATAGATATAGATATAGATATAGATATAAATATATATTATTTTTATTAATATTTTATCTTTCTTTTTTTTTCGGGTGTACAAATATGTACTTAAAATTCCAACTATGAAGAATTAACCTGCCCGTTTATTTAAGATTTATATTAAGCAAACATAATGAAAATACTCAAACAAAAAAAGCATATGGCCTTACCAATGCTACTTGCTAAAAAGAGCCGATGGAGGAGGTGCAATGGATCTCATTTGTTGATTTTTGCCGATGCTACTTGTCAATTGCACCCTTACTTCTTTAGTAAAACCAAAAATCATAATATATCCATACACGATGGCCATTGTTTTTCTAATTCTTCTCTGACATATGTGTGTGTATATATGAATGTGTGTGGGGGTATAAAGGTGTGTTAAACGAATTAGAAATTTCGACCTTTTATTGCTCGAACATTTTGAAATTCTGTGTGTGTCAGATTGCTATCATCTAATTTTATTATTATTATTATTATTATTATTATTATTATTATTATTATTATTATTATTATTATTATTATTATTTCTCTTGGATTTTCATAAACCTAGAAATTGGGAAGGGCGATAAGTAGGTCGTTGGCTATTGCTATAAGTGATGCTTGATTATATACGATTTGGCTATTTATTGAATGTATTGGACATTGGGAGTGAATAATGAAACAAAGGTATTGGAGATGTATTGTAAGACCATTCGTAACCATTCATCATTTCACCTACACTTTTTCCTGCCAAATCAGCATCACCTTCTTATTTCTTTCACCTTCTACTTTTTCCCTTAACCATTCACCTATCATTTGGTTTTCACTTTTATTTAAAAACACAATATAATTAATCAATATGTAAAAATGGACCACACATTTTATCTTTTTAGATAGGTGATCATAATCACCTTCCTCCCTTCACCTTCACTCATCACCTACATCCTTTAACCATTCACCTTTTTCACCTTTACCTTTCACATACCTCTTTCACTTACCTTTACAAATGGTTTAAGGGGGTTTTATTGATCTACGTGGCAATGGGTTGATTATATTTTTGAAGTGTATTGAAATGGTATTGGGAATGATCTAACCCAACATTCAAAATCAAAAAAATGAATATGTTTGAAAAAAAAAATAGATGTGTCTTGCACTTAAAGGAATACAATATTCATGCCTAGCTTAGGAGTCGAACTCGATACCTCCTATGATGAAACCGACCTTTATGGTGAAAAACTTCTATATATTGTTTATAGGGTTCTTCACATAGAAATAGATATTCACGAAGTATGAGAATCTCGATTGTTTACAAATTCTCTATAAATTCTTTGTTTCTCAACGAATAATGTTTTTGTTTGTACACGGAACCGAGGTTAGGATGAAAATGGGATCGTGGATGTTTTGAGGTTGATCGTTGGCGATTCCCCGAAGGTAGGGTTCTAGCCTCTTTATGCCAATCGAACAAGATGAGAGTAATGTATGTGTATCTGAATAATTTGTATCGTCCCTTGAAGGTCTTTGGATCTCCTATCTATAGGAGGTGATTTGAGCAGGAAAGGAATGGCGCCAAAATTGACTTTTCCCTAGGGTTTCCTAGGTCTTCGATCCTTCTTAACCATTTCCTTAACTATTGGCTCGTAAAGGTGGAACCGAATCCCTTTATTTATGGATGATTAGTTCTTTTCCTTTTTATCTTGTGTAGCGTCTGATGTTCCTTTATGCCACAACGCATTCTGTTGATGCTTCGTGCGACAGGTTCTGCGTATCGCAGGAGGGATATACCATCAAGCCCCCAAGTCCTAGGGGACGAGTTTTGCAAAAGACTGGTGGTCTTGGACTTCCCTGTTTTCTTCTGCTTTTTGAGGGGTTATGTGTAAAGTTTTCCCTGATGCTTAATTTAAATTGATTTGAAAGCTAATTAAGCGTGGTAGATGGGCTCGCATTTCAAGGTAACCTAATCAACGGTTCTGAAGCTCATGCAGCCATGTATATAAATTGACTTTCTTCCCTTTTTCTCTTTTTATTTCAATCGTCTCGAAATTATCTCTCTCTCTCTCTCTCTCTCTTAGGGTTTCCGGCGCGATTCTCTTCTAATTACTCTGTTAGGTACGTTATTTTCCTCCTGTGTTTTTAAAATTTGCCGTTCTTGTAATCGTTGCGATGTCAAAAACCGCCATTCTCATGGAATGTTTAGTTGGATGGAGGGGAAAGACATGAATTCTGAGGATGTGAAGAGAATAGATGGGATGGACAATGAGACTTTCCTGAGGGTGTTCAAAAAGGACCGCCAACTGCATACATATCTAGATTCGGTGGCTGCCAAGCGTTTCACAAGGATGTCTTTGGACCTTAGATCGAAGAGTCTGGAGGTGCAGTCTATGTTGGCCACCATTGATGATCTCAAGGCAAGGGAAGCCCGGTTTGTTATATCTGTGGAATCATCAGATATTGTGCAAGACTTGAAGCAAAAAAATGAACGACCTAAAGGCAGAAAATGTTGTCCATGGAGAAGCTGTGGCCAAGGTGAACCAGGAGTTGGTTGTGGAACAGAGCACTTGCAAGGCCTTGCGTGATGAGCTGAACATGTTGAAGGATGAGAGGGTTAGGTTTGTAACAGAGGTTATCCTGTTAAAAATATTATTTCTAGTAGTTGATTTGTATTTCATCATACTTTATACTTGTTTGTAATTTCCATAAGTATGGAAGGGGGTCTAGTGTAAATTGTATAGAATTATATAAAGCCCCCTCCATAGCTTAGTATTGTAACCTTTACATATTTCAAGCAATCCAATCCTTTAACACATACACTCTTTCTCTCTCGGAAATTACACACACATACACACACACGACCTCCATTAACACACATTAAAACACATACTTAAGCTCAATTATCATCTTTACATTTGGTATCAAAGCAAAAATCAGTCAATTTGAACGATCCAGAATCAAAATTAAAGCTGAATTTGTTCTTAATTTTGAGGTTTTTGAGCTGTTCATACATATGTCCATTTGCCGAGATTACCGTGCAATCGATTATAGCATAATCAGTGTGTTTTTCTTTAAAATTTGTTCACCGATCGTCTAGGATTTTGATTATAATCATTATGTATCAAAATTAGAGTTCAATTCCATCAGAATATACGATTTCATCTAAGCTCAGCAAAAGCATAGATCAGTGGGTTTGAATTCTGGTTGATTTTAGATATTAATTTGTTTGAGGATTTGTTCGCACTTGTATTCTAAACAATTTAATACAAATTTGGAGCATTAATTCTCAGATTTGAAGAAGAAAATGGAGATTTTCAGTGAGTTCGACATTTAAGTGTTGCTTTGAACGAAGAAGACGACTGCAAATCGACTATTTTGTCGTTTTGTGATCTCTAGTGTTTGCAGAGGTTGTTGATTTAGATTTGTTCTCTTTGCAGAGCTCCTTGCTCGGCAATTACAAGTAGACAGAAAATAAATAAAGAGTGAAGAAATTGTTTTATTTGCAGAGTTATTAACTCGGAAAATAATTGAGTTTATATCTCTTTGATTTCTTGGTTAAGTGTTGGAACGACTTGTTCAGCTTGCAGAGATATCATCTCGGCAAACAAGAGAAGTTGAATACATTGGTTAAGTATTGGTGATCTGTGTTAGTGATTGTACTATATGCCGAAGTATAAGCTCGATACTTAGTTAAAATTGACATTGATCAAAATACTGCAAAGATACTTAGTTTGTATACCGAGATATTTGCTCGGCATTCTTCACAAATCAAATTTTGTCAAGAACATCTTGTTCTATTTGCCGAAGTCTGAGCTCGGCATTCTTCAGAAATCCAGTTCCAAAAATCTTATAATTTTTCAGTAATTTCTCAAATTTTTTTTACCATGTCTGCAAGAGAGGCTTTGGCTCTAGGTTCGGATGGAAGACCTCCTGTGTTGTTTAGAGGATCTTACCCTCCATGGATGAAAAGATTTCTTAATTGGATTGATCGAAAAAAGAATGCAAAGAACATCAGAAAATCTTTGAAAGATGGCCCTGAAATTCCCAAAAACCCAGTGAATAATGAACCTCTACCAGAATAAAGCTGGAATGCTGAACAGAAAAATCGTGTGGAGGTTGATCAAATGTCCATTGCTTATCTTTATCAAGCACTTCTAGATGATATATATTGCAATATTGACTCGTATGAAACCGGAAAGGATATTTGGAATGAGGTTGAAAAACAAATGGAAGGTTCTGATGTTTCTAACACCATAAGGTTGTCAACTATTTTGAACATGTTTGAGACATTTAAACAGCAAAAAGGAGAACCTCTCAATGATGTCTACATCAGATTTTGCAATATCATCAATGAACTGAGGAAAAAATGATGTCAAAAGAACAAACATGGAGTTGAACATCAAGTTCATCAAGAATCTTGAAGAAGAGTGGCAAGTTTATGGGACCCAGCTGTCACACCCCGACTAAGGCGGAAAACTCGGGATGCGACGCATAGTACACACGTCATGGATATTACGTAGAGTAGCTACATGAATACTTAATTAACACACATTTCATAGAATTCGAACATAAATATCCAACATAAAATCAAGATTTAAATAAAAACATAGATAAAACTCCCACGCAGGGGATTAACACTTAGGCATAATGCCATAGTCTAAACATATAGCAAACATAACAAAACATAAGATATGCAGCTCCAAAACCCTAGTCTGGTCTGCTACAGATCACCATGTTATGCTCCTTAGCTACCTCTAATGCGGTTCACATGTTCACCTGAAAGGATACTCAAAAGCGTCAACACAATGGTTGGTGAGTTCGTAGGTTTTGTAAACAAGTATCAAGTATGGTGCCAGGTCGAAATATCATCAAGATCCACACAGCAATATGGCTATCAACTTACTTATGATAGCAAGAATCAAGTATCTCTATGCCACCAGCACTAACGGTATACCAAGGTGCAAGTATCAAGTATCTCAAAGCTGGTGCCTCCAACTCCACCATAAGTATCAAGTATCAAGCATCTCAAACTCCAACATAAGTATCAAGTATCCAGTATCTCAAACTCCAACATAAGTATCAAGTATGAAGTATCACAGTGCACATCATACAATACAGTCAAATAGCCATAAATGATGATAGACACAAAGGCACGAGTATCCTTCCACCCCAAAACATATAAAAAGAGGGGCTACGAAACTCACCTGACTTCTAGCAACAAGATCAAGCTACAAAAGATATTAGAAAGCAAGTAACCAGTACGTAATCAATCTGTTACAAGTTATCACAATTAAGTTCATTCATTATAAGTAAACGTGCTCATAACGTGTCGCCAAGTGTTGACCAAGTTGTCCAAAAGCGTACTAGTTTGACTTTGACCAGATTTTTACGAGTTTGACCAAAGTTGACCAAATTACGAGTTTGACTAAGTTGACCAAAGTTGACTAAAGTTGACTAAACCGACCAAAGTTGACCAAAGTTGACTAAACCGACCAAAGTTGACTAAATCGAGATAGTAATCGAAGTCCGAGGTCTCAATTGAAAGTCGAGGTCTTAAATTGAAGTTGGTGGTCTTAATTGATAATTTAAGGTAGTATTTCACTAAAAGACAAAATGAAATTGAGAAGCCAAAATAAGAGGCTAGTAATCTGGGGTAGTATTTCGCTAAAAGACAAAATGAAATTGAGAGGCTAAATTGAAAATAAGAGGCTAAATTGAAATTGCGAGGTCGTAAATCCCAATTGTGAGGTCACAAATTTTGGGGTCTTATTTCACTAGAAGACAAAATGAAATTGGAATAGTGACGGGGTCGTAAATTGGATCACGGGGTCGCAAATTTGAGTTGTTATTCCCCAAATTCATTCTAGAAAACCCTAATTATTTCTTTTGATTGGAAAGGTGTTTTTATCATCAGATTGTACTTTTAGACTCCCTAATATGATGAGAAAACAATACTAAAGTCGGAAACTCGAAAAACGGACTTAAACACGAAAATCCATTTGAACAAAGTTTATAAAAAGTATACAAAAATTATTATATTTCAAGATTTTGTTAACGAAATCACATGAAACCTTGACAAAAGTTGTAATATATGTTTCTAAACGTTTTGGACGTAAAAAGTTTGATACTTGACGGGTGTAGTGTGTACTAAAAGAAAAACCGAAAATACCAAAAAGAAGAGCATTAAGTGGGTTTTGATTTTATACCTTGAATATGTAAAATATGAGTTTGTAGAGATGTTTAGGACACAAAAACACTGTTGTTAAAGCTAAATTTAAACAAAATAAGGTTTGATTTTTATAAAACTTGATGTAAAATGTGGTAGTAATGGTGAGGTAGTAAAAGTGGGTTTGTGAAGTGAGGTAGCAATTTGGGGTAGCAAAAGGGACTTAGTAACAGTTTGTGTGTGTTTTTCTTGGAGGCTAAGTTGATAGAATGAGGGTTTTGTGAGAGAATAAGACTATTTATAGGTAGGGTAAAATGTAAGGTTTCCATGCTTACTGAAGAATACGATGTCGGACACATAAATACGATGCCAGAATCAATTACGATACTAGGTCTAAATACGATGCCGAAATCAGATTACGAAGTTGTTTCACAAATACGATGCCGATACAAAAATACGAGGTCGTTTTACAATTACGATGCCGACTAACTTTACGAGGTCGTATTTTCTGGTTTAAAATTTTAGTTTGACTTAAATCTTTCGTGGTCAACTCATGAGTGTACACCAGCTGAACCAACAAGTAGACTTTGGGAACTTGACGATTCACACTTTGTTTGAAAAATTGACATTGAACACTGATCAAGTTCTAAAGACTTAAAAGATGAAAGAGGAAAGTGTTCATTCTGATCCACTGGCTCTTGTAGTTGAAAAGAAGTCTTCAAGAGGTTCAAGGAAAAGCAGAGTTGATCTTGAAACTGATTCGGATGTAAGTGATCCTGAACTAGATGAAAAGGACCTTGATATGTATAAAGAGTTAGCTTACTTCACAAAGGCCTTCAAGAAGAAATTCTTCAAGAAGAAACCAACCAACAATCAGCTTCGGTCTTCCTCA
Organism: Erigeron canadensis; assembly: GCF_010389155.1. Lineage (NCBI taxonomy): Eukaryota > Viridiplantae > Streptophyta > Magnoliopsida > Asterales > Asteraceae > Erigeron > Erigeron canadensis. The sequence goes on along the minus strand of NC_057762.1, from coordinate 16,736,893 downwards.
GTTTCATCATATGCCAAGAATTCTAGTGTTCCTAAATTTGAGACCTACAAGGAGTCGGTTGGGAAAAAGAAGTTTGATAATGAGAAAAAGTTTGAAAGAAAAGTCTTGGAAAAAAAGAATGGGGATAAAAACGTGTTATAATTGTGGGATTCTTAGTCATATTGCCACTGATTGCACCAAACCTCGTCAGAAAAATTCAGAGTACTACAAGTACAAGCTCATGTTGGCAAAACAAGAAGAAAGTGGGATTGCTCTTCTAGCTGAGGATGATAAATGGCTTCATCTCACTGATAATGAGACTGATGAACTTGCAACAAATGTGTGCTTCATGACAAAGATCAAGAAGTCAACGGAGCTTGATGATGAAGCTGCAGATTCTACTGATGAGGATGATGAGGTAATCACAATTCCCAAGAAACTTTTAGGTTTTTACATGGATAAAAGTGAAGCAGCTATTCAAGAAGGTAAAAAGAAAAGCAAAGAGATTTCAAAAATAAACAACGATTTGAAAGAAAAAGACCAAATTCTACTCAATTTTCAAGTTAAGTTTGATCTTCTTCAAAAAGAATTTGACAATTTGAAATCTGAAAAAGCTGCAGTCACTTTTACTCCAAATTCCAAGCTTCATATTGAGAAACAAGAACTTGAAACCAAAGTTCTTGAATTAAACAAGATCATGAAACAATTGGAAGTCGAGAAGACAAATGAGATGCTTCGGGCAAATGCTTTGGTTGAGGACATAGAGTCATTAAACGTCAAATTCAATGAGTCTACCCCTGGTTTGAAAGAAATGGAAGATAAAATTTCTAACCTAAAATATGATTGTTGTATAAAAGATTCTCTTTATCAAACTCTTGAAAAGAAAAATAAGGAACCCAAAACTGAAATAGATTTTTATCAAGAAAAGTTGTACAAGATTAATCGAACTTATCAACAAATCTATTTGAATAGGCTAAGAAATTCAAAAACTCAATTCAACTTAGGGTTAGGTTATGTCAATCAAGAACATTTGCTCAAAGCACAAGAAGAGGTTCCTTCCCTGTATAATTCATATGAAAAGTGGGATGACTGATCAATTTGTGAGACCAAGTCATGGTGATGTTGAGGCAGAAGATTTTCTAAAGAAGGGTGCAAATGTTTACTTCAATTAAGAATTAATTGATGAGTCATTTGATTTTTTAACTCGCCCTGTGTGTCAAAGCAATAAAGATAATCATGAGGTAGAGGTTCCTGAAATACTTGAGTGTTTTAAAGAAAAACCTTTGGATGATTCAACTTCATTTCCAAAACCTGAAAATGTCAGACCTTATATACCTCAAAGTGTTTTGGAAAAAGAAAATTGATGATTTGAAAAAGTCTCTTGATAAAAAACATGCACTCATAGAAAATCTGAAGGCTCAAAATCACTGTGATAACAAAAGAAACCCATCCAAGACAAATACCTCAATTTGTGACCAACCGGGGTGCTCTATATGTGAAATTGTGAATGAAACAGAGCAAAAAAATTCTGAAAACACTAAAACTTCAAATCAGTCTACTTGCTCAATTTGTGAAATTCTGAATGCACCTGTACAAATTGATTTTGAAGTTGTGCATGTTTCTGTTCAAACTGAATGTACTCAAGATGGAAATGATGATGTTTTTGTTAATCCAAATAATATTTATTTTGAGACATCACATCCTAAGTATTCAGAAGACACTCAAACTTACTTGAATGAATTTGATGATGCAATCAGAAAGTTTGAAAAGGAAAAGGATCAATGAATAAAAGTGGTTGAGGAACTTAATAAAGTCAAAGTGGAACTAACTTTGACAAAATTGAAACTTCAATCATTTTTAGACAAAGAAAAAGCATCACAATCATTTAAGCAAAGTTCATGTCAGACAAATGTGACTGAATCGAGTGTGAAATTGGAAACAGAATCTCAGCGGTTCAATGATTTTATGAATGAAAAACATAAATTTAATCCTGACTTTGAAAAAATCTTTGAGAAAAAGGAAAATAAAATTAAATTTGTTGAGACAAAGAATCCAAAATCATACTCATCAGCACATACCCAACAAGGTAAGAAGACAAGACCAAAATTCACAAAAGCTTTTCATGCATTCAAGACCTCTGGTGACTCAAAACCGACAAAAGTTAAAACTGAAATTAAGTCACCAAAAGATGTAAAATCTCACAAGATTTCAAAGAAGATGCAAAATGAATTATTAGGCAACACACAACCAAAGACTCAGACAACATCTAGTATTCCTAGGAAGTCTCAAACGACCTCTAAGTCCACTTTAAAGGTAGTTAGAGACACAAACTCAGGGATTACTAAATATAAAGATCAGTATGATTGGTTGTCACCTAATAATATTAAGAAAGGTCAAATGAGTAATGAAACCATCAAGAAGAATCCTGGCAAGAACTCCAAGACAAATTTGTTTTCTAATTTAAAGAATGCTCATGTTTCAGGTGACAAGTGCTTAACTAGTAGCAGTAAATGTATTCCTAAAGATAGATTTTTACATGCTTCTAGAAAAATCAAGCTTGATGGCATTTCAACTCAAATCAAACAAGTGTGGATTGTTCGTAGATCAAAATCAATAGTTAGTGCTAATACATCTAAAACTACTCCTGCTTGTATCAAAACTTGTGTTCAATCTGTGTTTCTGTTTAAACTTGTAATTCGTATGTCACATTTTAACAAATTGTGTGTGTTTGTTTGTAATCTTTGAATAAATTCATGTTTGTGTGCTATTGTTTGTTTTGTTTATGCATATGTGTATTTGCATTTTATCTCTCTCACCCGCAAGGACCCAGTATATGTGGGTACCTTAACATCATAACTTTTCTTTGCAGGAATATTTAATTTGTGTATGGTATGTTGACTCGGGATGTTCTCATCACATGACTGGAAATAAGTTGTTACTCACCAATTTTGTTGAGAAGTTTATGGGAACGGTCAGATTTGGAAATGATCATATTGCCCCTATTCTTGGTTATGGGGACATTGTCAAGAATGGAATTACTATCAAGAGAGTTTCCTATGTTGAAGGATTAGGTCACAATCTTTTTAGTGTTGGACAATTCTGCGACAATGATCTTCAAATGCTTTTCAAAAGATACGAATGCAAAGTTCAAACCGCAGAGGGGGTAGATATTCTCACTGTAACAAGGGACAATAATTTGTTCACCATTGACCTTAATAATGTTCCAAATTTGACTTCTGACATTTGTCTTCTCTCAAAAGCCTCTACATAAAATTCTTGGTTATGGCATCGTCGTTTGTCTCATCTTAACTTTCAAACTATCAATGCTTTAGTGGATAAACAGCTTGTTGAAGGTCTTCCTGATTACAAGTATGAATGTGAACATGTTTGTCCGACTTGTGCTATTGGCAAGATGAAGAAGGCATCTCACAAACCAAAGAAACACCTGAGTACCGAAAGTCCTTTGCATCTTTTGCATATGGATTTGTGTGGACCAATGAAAGTTAATAGCATCCATGGAAAAAGATACATTCTTGTGATTGTTGATGATTTTTCTCGTACACTTGGGTTTTCTTTCTTCATGCTAAAAGTGATACTCCAAAAGAAATCATTCATTTCAACAAACAAACCCAAGTCAATCTTCAATCCTCAGTTCAAATTGTTCGTTCAGACAATGGCATAGAATTCAAGAATTCAATAATTGATTCTTTCTTTAAATCATTAGGCATTACTCATCAGTTCTCTGCCACAAGAACACCTCAACAAAATGGAGTAGTTAAACGTCGAAATCGAACTCTTGTTGAAGCAGCTAGAACAATGCTTGCCCATTCAAAGCTGCCTCCAAATCTTTGGGCTGAAGCAGTAGCTACTGCTTGTTTTACTCAGAACAGGTCCATTATCAACAACAGATTTGACAAAACTCCATATGAGGTGATCAATAAAAGAAAACTGATGAGCGTCCATTTTGTAATAAAAACCCCTAAAGAAAGGCATAATGCTTAAATGAGTTATTATTCCAGAACTATTGGTACTTAATGAATGATGTGATTATGCAGGTTTTCCGAAGATGCGAGAGAGGGTAAATAACATCATGTGACTCAAGAAAGAAGCCTATGAAGTTACAAGATAAAGGAAGTGGTTCGGGAGCCAAACGAAGAGACAAGTGCAAGACAGCAGCCACCAGCAGCCGCTGGCCAGCTAACCAGCGCCGCTGGTACTCACCAGCGTCCGCTCCCCAGCCAACCAGCGCCGCTACTCGTTCACCAGCGGTCGCTCATCGATCAACCAGCGCCGCTAGCCCAAGA